>NC_057419.1:88812711-88831219 GCF_019320065.1 Cervus canadensis
CCATCCCTTCATTCTTCTAGAGTTATTTCTCTACTGATCTCCAATAGCATATTGGACACCTACCAACCTGGGGAGTTCCTCTTTCAGTGTCCTATCATTTTGCCTTTTTAACCTGTTCATGGGGTTCTCTAGGTAAGAATACTGAAGTGGTTTGCCATTCCCTTCTCCAGTGGACCACATTCTGTCAGACCTCTCCACCATGACCCATCCATCTTGGGTGGCCCCACACGGCATGGCTTAGTTTCATTGAGTTAGACATGTCTGTGGCCTGTGTGATCAGTTTGGCTAGTTTTCTGTGATTGTCGTTTCAGTGTGTCTGCCTTCTGATGCCCTCTCGCAATGCCTACCATCTTACTTGTGTTTCTCTTACCTTAGACTTGGGGGATCTCTTCATGGCTGCTCTAGCAAAGTGTAGCCACTGCTCCTTATCTTGGATGAGGTCGCCCCTCCTGACCTTTAACGTAGAGTAGCTCCTCTCAGCCCTCCTGCACCCGCACAGCCGCTGCTCCTTGGAGATGGGTAGCTCCTCTCGGCTGCTGCCCCTGACCTCAGACATGGGATAGCTCTTCTCGGCCACCGCCCCTGACTTCAGACATGGGGTAGCTCCTCTTGGCCACTGCCCTTGACCTCGGACTTGGGGTAGCTCCTCTTAGCTGCCACCCCTGACATCGGATGTGGGATAGCTCCTCTCGGCCACTCCTGTGCCATTGCAGACTGGCGCCCCTGACCTTGGGCATGGAGTAGCTCCTCCCGCCATGCTTCTCCACCGTCCATCATAGCCACCAAGCTTCTGCATACTTAGGAATAAAGCTATCTAAAGAAACAAAAGACCTATATATAGAAAACTATAAAACACGGATGAAAGAAATCAAAGAGGACACAAATAGATGGAGAACCATACCATGTCATGAATTGGAAGTATCAATATACTGAAAATGAGTATAACTGTGATCTATAGATTCAGTGCAATCCCTATAAGCGACCAATGGTACTTTTCAGAGAATTAAAACAAATAATTTCACCATTTGTATGGAAATACAAAAAATCTTGAATAGTCAAAGCAATCTTGAGAAAGAATGGAACTGAAGGAATCAACTTCAGACTATACTACAAAACTACAGTCATCAAGACAATAGTGCACAAAGACAGAAATATGGATCAATGGAACAAAATAGAAAGTCTAGAGATAAATCCACACACCTATGGACACAAGACTATCTGATCTTTCTCTTGAGAAACCTGTATGCAGGTCAGGAAGCAACAGTTAGAACTGGACATGAAGCAACAGACTGGTTCCAAATAGGAAAAGGAGTACATCAAGGCTGTATATTGTCACCCTGCTTATTTAACTTATATGCAGAGTACATCATGAGAAACGCTGGGCTGGAGGAAGCACAAGCTGGAATCAAGATTGCCAGGAGAAATATCAATAACTTCAGATATGCAGATGACACCACCCTTATGGCAGAAAGTGAAGAGGAACTAAAAAGCCTCTTGATGAAAGTGAAGGAGGAGAGTGAAAATGTTGGCTTAAAGCTCAACATTCAGAAAACTAAGATCATGGCATCTGATCCCATCACTTCATGGGAAATAGATAGGGAAACAGAGGAAACAGTGTCAGATTTTATTTTTGTGTGTCCAAAATCACTGCAAATGTTGATTGCAACCATGAAATTAAAAGATGCTTACTCCTTGGAAGGAAAGTTATGACCAACCTAGACAGCATATTAAAAAGCAGAGACATTACTTTGCCAACAAAGGTCCGTCTAGTCAAGGCTATGGTTTTGCCAGTAGTCATGTATGGATGTGAGAGGTGGAAGGTGAAGAATGCTGAGCGCCGATGAATTGATACTTTTGAACTGTGGTGTTGGAGAAGACTCTTGACGGTCCCTTGGACTGCAAGGAGATCCAACCAGTCCATCCTAAAGGAGATCAGTCCTGAATGTTCATTGGAAGGACTGATGCTGAAGCTGAAACTCCAATACTTTGGCCACCTCATGCGAAGAGTTGACTCATTGAAAAGATCTTAATGCTGGGAAGGATTGGGGGCAGGAGGAGAAGGGGACAACAGAGGATTAGATGGCTGAATGGCATCACCGACTCGATGGACATGGGTTTGGGTAGACTCCACGAGTTGGCAATGGACAGGGAGGCCTGGTGTGCTGCGATTCATGGGGTTGCAAGGAGTAGGACATCACTGAACAACTGAACTGAACTGAACTGATGGACACCTTATCTTTGACAAAGGAGGCAAGAATATACAATGGAAAAAGACAATCTCTTTAACAAGTGGTGCTGGGAAAACTGGTCAGCCACTTGTAAAAGAATGAAACTAGAACACTTTCTAACACCACACACAAAAGTAAACTCAAAATGGATTAAAGATCTAAATGTAAGACCAGAAACTATAAAACTCCTAGAGGAAAACATAGGCAAAACACTCTGTGACATAAATCACAGCAGGATCCTCTATGACCCACCTCCCAGAGTAATGGAAATAAAAGCAAATACAAGCAAGTGGGACCTAATTAAACCTAAAAGTTTTTGCACAATGAAGGAAACTATAAGCAAAGTGAAAAGACAGCCTTCAGAATGGGAGGGAAAAAATAGCAAATTAAGCAACTTAAGCAAATTAAGCAAAGGGTTAATCTCAAAAATATACAAGCAGCTCCTGCAGCTCCATTCCAGAAAAATAAATGACTCAAGACTTTAAAGTATAAAGTATAAATGGCCTAAGAATAAAACAAACTTTTCTCCAAAGAAGACATACAGATGGCTAACAAACACATGAAAAGATGCTCAACATCACTCATTATCAGAGAAATGCAAATCAAAACAACAAGGAGGTACCATGTCACACCAGTCAGAATGGCTGCTATCAAAATGTCTGCAAACAATAAATGCTGGAGACGGTGGGGAGAAAAAGGAACCCTCTTACACTGTTGGTGGTAATGCAAACTAGTACAGCCACTATGGAGAGCAGTGTGGAGATTCCTTAAAAAACTGGAGATAGAACTGCCATATGACCCAGCAATCCCATTGCTGGACATACACACTGAGCCACGCTTCTTGAGAACCACTTCACTGAGTTACATCTCAGAATTTTTCTTTCCTTCATAGTAGCCTTTAAAAGGGAAATATTTGTTCCTTTTCAAATACTTTGCAAATAATCAAGTTGTTGTGTTAATTTACCTCACACTACATGAAAACCTAAGTTCCTAGCCTCTTCACTAAAATATTTGGTGTGAATGTACTGAAAGTCATACCTATCATTTATTTTTAATTGCAATAGACTTATTATTGTATAAAGTAATTGCAAAGTTTGTATTTCAACAAGGTAAGCAGAAGCAGTACTTAAAAAGAATGAGCTTCTTCCCCAGGGTCAAACAGCTTAGCAAGATTGAGTCAAATGGCCAATTCATAAAACTATGTTTAAGAAAATATTATATGTGTTAAAGGAAACATTTGAAGTAAAGTATAAAGTACAAAGTACCCCAATACTTTGGCCACCTGATGCAAAGAGTTTTGACTCACTTGAAAAGACCCTAATGCTGGGAAAGATTGAAGGCAGGAGGAGAAGGGGACAACAGAGGATGGGATGGTTGGATGGCATCACTGACTCAATGGACATGAGTTTGAGTAAACTCCGGGAGTTGGTGATGGACAGGGAGACCTGGGGTGCTGCAGTCTATGGGGTCGCAAAGAGTCAGACACAACTGAGCGACTGAACTAAAGTGAACTGATAAAGTACTTAGTACTTGGAAATGTGAGGAAGTTCCAAAATTTTATTCTAGCTGCAACCACAGACAATAAGTCTTTAGGAAAATGGAAGTCATTTTAATGACACCCCTCAAAGCTCTAGCACAGTGTATAAGTAGCAATCTATCTTCTATAGCAGCTCCCTGGAAATAAAGCATGTGTGTGTGTGCTAAGTCACTTCAGTCGTGTCTAACTCTTTGCAACCCCATGGACTGTAGCCCACTAGGTTCCTCTGTCTATGGGATTCTCCAGGCAAGAATACTGAAGTAGGTTGCCATGCCCTACTCCAGGGGATCTTCCTGACCCAGAGATCCAACCCATGACTCCTGCAATGGCAGGCAGATTCTTTACCAATGAGCCATCAGGGAAGTAAAAAAAAAAAAAAAAAAGTCAGAGGGGCTGTTAAATGACAAGTTAGCACCCCTAATTCAGTAAAAGGCCAAATTGATATAATAGGCAATCCCTAGCCCCTCACTCTCTGCTCCAGCCTGAGGGACATCTTCCAGTTGTCCCAGTGTCCTGTTCTCTTTCATTCCTCCAAGCTTTCACCTCAGCTATTCTCTATGCCTAATTTATTCTTACCCTGATACTTCACTTGTTTTACTTCTCTTTCTGGTCTAATCTAAAAATGTCATTTTGTCAAAAAGCTTTCCTTGACCACCCCCTCTCCATAAGTCTGAGTTAGCTGATACTGCCACATGTAATCAGAATACTATAAACTATTCCTGTCAGAAAACATATCACAGTGTATTATAATTATTTATTTGCCAACCTAATCATCTGTGTTAAAATGTAAGCTCAATAAAGCAGAGACAGTGTGTTTCTTTTTCACCATTATATCTTAGTACCTAGAACACTGCCTAGTAAACAAATATTTGAGTTGAATCAAATTGAATACTACAGTATTTGAACTTCCATAGATATGAAAGCTACCAAAGGAGTAATTTTGGAAATTTTACCTTCTCTGGCAATATAGTGCAATAGTTATGAGCTAGATTTTAGATTCATCTAACCAAACTGTAAGTGCAATTATCATGTCTTTCATGTTCATTACTATATCCTCAGCACATTGAACAGTGCTGAGGATATGATGGGAGCTCAATAAATGTTCAATTAATGAATGAACAAACAGTTCTCATATCAGACTTTCTCTCAATCAGGAAAAGTTAATGTCCTTGGAGAATAAGGGAGTCCCCACCAGGACCTTAACACAAAATCTACCTCCTCCATGAAGCATTCTCTAATCCCTACTAATCTCCCTAAACAGAAAGCTTTATACTATCTTAAACGAAGAGAAAAGGCAAACCTATAAAATGTGAGCATTACATAAAGCTTAGAAAGAAGAGTCAATAGGATGGATTACCAAATCAGGATTCAAAATGATCTCAGTAAACCAGAATAAAATGCCTACACCCAGAAGATTCAATTTAACTGAAATATGTGTGAAGTTCAGCATTCAGGTTCAAAATATCAATGTCACAGGTACAGGATAGGATGAGACTGGTCTTGACAGCAGTGTGTGTGAAATAGATCTGGGAATTTTAGTTGGCCTCAAGATCAATATGAACCAGCAATGAGATGTCAATGCTAAAGATGTGAGTGCAATCTAAAAACTATACTAGAAGTAGTTTGTCCAGTTCACTAAATGCAATGGTCCCACAGTACCCTGTTCCAGTCCAAAAACATCTGTGCTACTGTTTCCAAAATTTTGAGAGAATCATTTACAAAGTAGATAAAGTTCACAACAGATAAACTAGAGAGCTGAAGGACCTGGGGACATTTGTATTGAGAACAGAAAATCTGAGGTCAGAGAATGTAACAGAATCTTTGAGTAAGTGGAAAGGAACAAGAAATAAGGAGTGATGATGGTCATATATAATTTGAAGACATCCCACCAGTGAATCTAATATACACACTATCCACCATATCCACCCCCATAATGGTTGAGAACCCCTATTCTTCAAAACATAAACTACTCAGCTGAATAATACAGGAAGGCAATCCTAGAAATAATATTATAATGTTACTATAGTTGAGGCAGTCAAACAATGCAACAGACTGCCTTATGAGGCAAATAGCACCACCATCTCCCCTGTGTTAGTGTGTGTGTTAGTTGCTCAGTTATGTCCGACTCTCTGCAACCCTGTGGACTGTAGTCCACCAGGTTCCTCTGTCCATGGGATTTCCAAGGCAAGAATACTGGAGTTGGTTGCCATTTCCTTCTCCAGGGGATCTTCCAAACTCAGGGATCAAACCTGGGTCTCCTGCATTGTAGGCTGATTCTTTACCATCTGAACCACCATTGAAGCCAACTGTGTTCCTGGAAAATTAAAAAGAAACTGGACTCTCGCTGTCAGGACTGCTAAAGACAAAATTACCTTTAGAGTCAGTTGTTGCAGAAGATGGCTTGAATAATGTCACCATGTTGTAAAGACGCTATGATTCTATACTCTTCCTGTTCTCTAAATTCCTATACCATCTAGCTTACCCTGTTTCTCTCACAATTACCATTCTTTTTTTTTTCAGACAGTATTTATATTTAAGACAAAACTGAGGTTGGATTCTATGCACAGAATTTTATGCAGAGTAAACTGTCAAATATTTAGTGAATACATGAATCCTTGAATTGTAAAAAAAAAAAAATTAAGAGGGTTCAGAAAACCAAATGTCTGCAACATTTACTAGAAAAACACTGAGTTTAGATTTAGAATACCAGGATTCTCTATCCAATTTGTTTTTTACCTTAGTTAAGTCATTTGAAGTTAATTAACCTCAGATTTCTAATCTGTAAGATAAAAATAATAATGCCTGCCTTGGCTATTACATAAAGTGATAATTAAATGAGATAGTGTATCATAAACTACACTGGAGTTTATGATACCTCTGGAGTGGTGGGCAGTGGCTGCACGGCACTGGAGCAGCAGGCAGCAGAGAGGAGATACCCCACGTCCAAGATCAGAGAAATCCCAGTAAGATGGTAGGTGCCAAGAGAGGGCATCAGAGGGCAAACAAACAGAAACCATGAACACAGAACACTAAACAATCTAATCAGATGGACCACAGCCTTGTCTAACTCAATGAAACTATGAGCCATGCCATGTAGGGCCACCCTAGACAGATGGATTATGGTGGAGAGTTCTGACAAAATGTGGTCCACTGGAGAAGGGAATGGCAAACCACTTCAGTAATCTTGCCTTGAGAACCCCATGAATAGTATGAAAAGGCAAGAGGATAGGACACTGAAAGAGGAACTCCCCAGGTTGGTAGGTGCCCAGTATGCTACTAGAGATCAAAGGAGAAATAATTCCAGAAAAAATGAAGAGATGGAGCCAAAGCAAAAACAACACCCAGTTGTGGATGTGACTGGTGATAAAAGCAAGGTCCGATGCTGTAAAGAGCAATATTGCATAGGAGCATGGAATGTTAGGTCCATGAATCAAGGCAAATTGGAAGTGGTTAAAAAAGAGATGGCAAGAGTGAATGATGACACCCTAGGAATCAGCGAACTAAAATGGACTGGAATGGGTGAATTTAACTCAGATGACCATTATATCTACTATTGTGGACAAGAATCCCTTAGAAGAAATGGAGAAACCATCATAGTCAACAAAAGAGTCCGAAATGCAGTACTTGGATGCAATCTCAAAAAAGACAGAATGATCTCTGTTTCTGGCAAACCATTCAATATCATGATAATCCAAGTCTATGTCCCAACCAGTAACGTTGAAGAAGCTTATATTGAACGGTTCTATGAAGACCTACAAGATCTTTTAGAACTAAAACCCAAAAAAGATATCATTTTCATTATAGGGGACTGGAATGCAAAAGTAGGAAGTCAAGAAATACCTGGAGTAACAGGCAAATTTGAAGCAGGGCAAAGGTTCACAGAGTTTTGCCAAGAGAATGCAGCGATCATAGCAAACACCCTCTTCCAACAAAATAAGAGACAACTCTGTACATGGACATCACCAGATGGTCAACACTGAAATCAAATTGATTATATTTTTTGCATCCAAAGATGGAGAAGCTCTATACAGTCAGCAAAGACAAGACCAGGAGCTGACTGTGGTTCAGATCATAGATTCCTTATTGCCAAATTCAGACATAAATTGAAGGAAGTGGGGAAACCCACTAGACCATTCAGGTATGACCTAAATCAAAACCCTTATGATTATAAATTGGCAGTGTGAAATAGATTTAAGGGACTAGATCTCATAAACTGAGTGCCTGATGAACTGTGGATGGAGGTTCATGACATTGTACAGGAAACAGGGATCAAGACCATCCCCAAGAAAAATAAATGCGAAAAAGCAGAATGGCTCTCAGAGTAGACCTTACAAATAGGTATGAAAAGAAGAAAAGTGAAAAAAAAGGAGAAAAAGAAAGATATACCCATTTGAATGCAGAGTTCCAAAGAATAGCAAGGAGAGATAAGAAAGCCTCCCTCAATGATCGGCACAAAGAAATAGAAGATAACAGTAGAATGGGAAAGACTAGAGATCTCTTCATGAAAATTAGATATACCAAGGGAACATTTCCTGAAAAGATAGACACAATAAAGGACAGAAATGGTATGGACCTAATGGAAGCAGAAGATATTAAGAAGAGGTGGCAAGAATACACAGAAGAACTGTACAAAAAAAACTTCTTCACGACACAGATGAACACGACGGTGTGATCACTCACCTAGAGCCAGACATCCTGGAAGGTAAAGTCAAGTGGGCCTTAGGAAGCATCACTACGAACAAAGCTAGTGGACTTGATGGTATTCCAGTTGAACTATTTCAAGTCCTAAAAGATGATGCTGGTAAAAGTGCTGCACTCAATATGCCAACAAATTTGGAAAATTCAGCAGTGGCCACAGGACTGGAAAAGGTCAGTTTTCATTCTAATCCCAAAGAAAGGCAATGCCAAAGAATGTTCAAACTACCACACAATTGCACTCATCTCACACACTAGTAAAGTAATGCTCAAAATTCTCTAAGCCAAGCTTCAACAATACGTGAACAATGAACTTCCAGATGTTCAAGCTGGCTTTAGAAAAGACAGAGGAACTAGAGATCAAATTGCCAACATCCATTGGATCATTGAAAAAACAAGAGAGTTTCAGAAAAAAATCTACTTCTGCTTTTTTGACTATGTCAAAGACTTTGACTGTGTCGATCAAAACAAACTATGGAAAATTCTGAAAGAGATGGGAATACCAGACCTGCCTCCTGAAAAATCTGTATGCGGGTCAGGAAGCAACAGTTAGAACTGGACATGAAACAACAGACTGGTTCCAAATCAGGAAA
Source organism: Cervus canadensis (assembly GCF_019320065.1). Lineage (NCBI taxonomy): Eukaryota > Metazoa > Chordata > Mammalia > Artiodactyla > Cervidae > Cervus > Cervus canadensis. The sequence goes on from NC_057419.1 coordinate 88,821,765, forward strand.
GGAATATGTCAAGGCTGTATATTGTCACCCTGCTTATTTAACTTATATGCAGAGTACATCATGAGAAATGCTGGACTGGATGAAGCACAAGCTGGAATCAAGATTGCCAGGATAAATATCAATAACCTCAGATACACAGATGACACCATCCTTATGGCAGAAAGTGAAGAAAAACTAAAGAGCCTCTTGTTGGAAATGAAAGAGGAGAGTGAAACAGTTGGTTTAAAGCTCAACATTCAGAAAACTAAGATCATGGCATCCCATCCAACCACTTCATGGCAAATAGGTGGGGAAACAGTGGCAGACTTTATTTTGGGGGGGCCACAAAATCACTGTAGATGGTGACTGCAGGCAAGAAATTAAAAGACACTTACTCCTTGGAAGAAAAGTTATGACCAACCTAGACAGCATATTAAAAAGCAGAGACATTACTTTGTCAACAAAGGTCCTTCTAGTCAAGGCTATGGTTTTTTCAGTAGTCATGTATGGATGTGAGAATTGGACTATAAAGAAAACAGAGCACCGAAGAATTGATGCTTTTGAACTGTGGTATTGGAGAAGACTTTTGAAAGTCCCTTGGACTGCAAGGAGTCCAGCCAGTCCATCCTAAAGGAAATCAGTCCTGAGTGTTCATTTGAAGGACTGATGCTGAAGCTGAAACTTCAGTACTTTGGCCACATGATGCGAAGAACTAACTCATTGGAAAAGACCCTGATGCTGGGAAAGATTGAATACAGGAGGAGAAGGGGTCAATTGAGGATGAGATGGTTAGATGGCATCACCAACTCAATGGACATGAGTTTGGGTAAACTCTGGGAGTTGGTGATGGACAGGGAGGCCTGGCGTGCTGTTATCCATGGGGTCGCAAAGAGTCGGACACGACTGAGCAACTGAACTGAACTGAATTGAACAGAAACTCTAAAGTGTAAAAGTATTTCATTAACTATGAAGCATCAGGCATCATCCAACCACTGGCCTATGAATAAGTAGTTGACTACCTCTTTGGCAGATTTCTATTGTTATTTATATCAGTATTACTCTCCACACCACTTACCTTTACTCTCACTCCAAGAGTGTAATCCTTCCTATGGCTCTAGCTATTTGGTCCTTGTTATTAAGCCTTATTCCTTTCCCTGTTTGTGAGTATGTGGAACATCTGGTGTGTTAAGATAATAGAAACCATTTGCATATATGGTCACCATATACCCTTTGTAGCCTGTCTTTTTAGAACTCTCTCTTTTACCCTTATAAACCCTAGCCAGGCTCCCAATTTCTTCTTCCTATCCCTATGTTGATGAAGAGAGCTATTACAGCATCCTATAGTCTTTTCCTTTCCAGCAACCCCCCTTGGACTTCCCTCTCCTTCCTCTTTACTTTAGTAACTTACTTGTTTTGCCTATCTGCCTTGGAAAAGTTAAGACAAAAACCTTCCAGACTAAAAGTTAAAAGCTGACACCATGTCTTTTTTCTTCCTTTCCAGGAGAACTGTCTATTGATAGAGAACAAATACAAAACTATCCCAAAGGAATGAGCCACTAGGGGACAGGATTACCACAATTTGAAAGCACGGATTCCTATCCAGAATCCTTCACATACTATTACCCAGGTAACAGACTACTCTGAGGTCCACCTTTACCCTCCGAGCCCAGTCACCTTCTAGTCTGTGTCTAGGTGTATGTGGTTGGCCACATAATCTAGCCTTGGGTCAGAAAAATTTGGAGAGCTGAAACCCCAGCAATCTGTATGTTGTGGTGTGAGTATTGATAATAAAGTGAGGGAATATGCCCCTTCAAATTCTCCTCTTTGTAATTTTCTGAGATAAAAGTGGTACATATAGAGTCACTCGTTATGCAGTGTAAATGTATATTTGAGGCTCTACAAAACAATTGATTCACTGAATGCTCTAAAGCAACACAAATATTTAAAGCAATGTGAAGAGGCCACCTCGCCAACAATTGTAGATTAAAAGAAAAAATTGTGCTAAAGTTCCTGGCAAGGCTTCATATTTAGACACTAATACAATTTAAACAATTTTCCCAACCTTTTAACTTACAAAATCATTCTGTGTATTTAACTTCTCCTTCCGTTTACTCTTGTAAAATCAACTGGATAATAAAGAATAAATTAAATCAGTGCAACCAGCTGTGTATCTCAAATCACATTCGTCTCTTTATATAGACAAGCACAGCCCAAAACTTTTGTAAGTTGCTTGAGACAAATTTATTAAGGAAGACCTTGCAGTAGCATCTGCTATAGGGGAAAAAAATCGGGTTTTTTTCTAATTTTGTCATAATAGGTGGTGTCTCATATGAAAAATAAATCTCTTTAACTCATGTTCTATGCCATGATTATAGAAAATAATTGACCAAATTATAAGATCCATATTCTAGCCTCACTCTGTCAATAACCAGCTGTAGGTCCATAAGTAAATCACCTTCCCTCCCTGGGTCTCACTTTATCCACCTGTAAAATGAATGTAGTTTTACTAAATTGCTTGCTCACAAATGGTAGCCAATAGTCAAGTACCACTCAGTGACAATATTTACCAGTCCTGAGCAAAAATGAGATAATGAAAATGTAGCAGGTTTTTCACTAGGGTAATTTTTTTTTTTATAAATTCTGAACCTATGGACTTATTGGTATTGGACAAAAAAGGCCATTTTTTTATTATATGGCAATAATAGAAATGGTAATATTTTTAACAACATCTCTACTTGGCAAAATTTAGTTAGCAAGCCTATAACAGTTTTCATGTTTTGATTTCCTTAAAATTAATGATAAATTACAATCAAAAGTCAATTACATAGTTTCTAAGATCCCTTTTTGCTCTAAAATTCCCAGGATTATGCATCCTATAACCATTTCTTGTTCAGGCTTTGCCATATATCATTAGAACTACACTCAAAAGTTTTGTCTTAAGAAACAAGGTATTGAGCAGTCACTTCAGAGGCATCTCCAAGAGATGTTGAAGGAATCTGTTAAAACTTGGGGATTTCTCTACTTTCTCAATCCAAACCCCAATAAGCTTCAATGTCCAAATGTTGGCCATCTTCAAAATTGGAGGATCCAACTATAGATGATATTTTAAATACTCACACACTGAGAGAGAGAGAGAGGACCAGAATTTCATTTTCTTTCTTCCCAAAGGATTTTGGGATCCTAGGATAGTCTGCCTTAAACATCACTGCCCTCAACATGAAGTCTTGCCTTTCTCAGTAACACACAAAAGAGTTTACCCAGCTTGTCCTTACTGTGGCAGCCACAGATCCTGGTGATACCACCTGGTGATAATCTACAGTGATACCACTACCTCACAGAGGTGCAAAAGTTTATGCTTCTCAGAATTTTTCTGTACTTTATCTTGTTGGAGTTACCCTACATGAGCTGGGTTTACCACCTGAGGAAGACAGGTCAGTTCAGTTTAGTCACTCAGCCATGTCCAACTGTTTGTGATCCCGTGGACTACAGAGCACGCCAGGCCACCCTGTCCATCGCCAACTCCTGGAGCTTACTCAAACTCATGTCCATCGAGTCGGTGATGCCATCCAACCATCTCATCTTCTGCCATCCCCTTCTCCTCCTGCATTCAATCTTTCCCAGCATTAGGGTCTTTTCAAACGAGTCAGTTCTTAACATCAGGTGGCCAAAGTATTGGAGTTTCAGCTCCAACATCAGTCCTTCCAATGAATATTCAGGACTGATTTCCTTTAGGATTGACTGGTTGGATCTCCTTGCAGTCCAAGGAACTGTCGAGCGTCTTCTCCAACACCATAGTTCAAAAGCATCAATTCTTCAGTGCTTAGCTTTCTTGATAGTCCAACTCTCACATCCACACATGACTACTGGAAAAACAAAAGCTTTGACTAGATGGACCTTTGTTGGCAAAGTAATGTCTCTGCTTTTTAATATGCTGTCTAGGTTGGTCATAACTTTTCTTCCAAGGAGCAAGTGTATTTTAATTTATTGGTTGCAGCCACCATCTGCAGTGACTTTGGAGCCCAAGAAAATAAAGTCTCTCATAGGTCATTGGCATGAAATTTATTGCATAAAAACAACAATAAAAAATAGTTACCATTAACGCAAGAAGTGTCTCTATTTTCCTGATTTAAAGTAGTCTTTGTAAAATTGTTCCAGGTTACTCTTAGAAGCTCAAAAGAGAAATAAGTGTTTGTTTGCTTGTTTGTGGGGAAATGTGTGTGTGATATAGCATTAAAAAAAAAAACACACACACACAGCTGCAAGTGAAGATTTATCTGGTTGTATTGGTGATATATCAAACCTAACTTTGTTGTTTTTGAGAACCCTTCTCTTAAAGAGAATTTCTAAAAAGTTGTAGGACATTAGTCTCATGGCTTAGCCAAGGAGTTTTCAAAATGAAAAAAGAACATCAGATACCTGGAATGAGGAAGTACTAGAAGTGAAATAGGCAGGAAAGGGGTTTTGATGTCCTATTTCAAAGATGCTTGAAATCTCCTTCTCAATGCAGAAACTTTGAAACCAAAGTTGCACTTAAGGATGGAAGCAATATTAGAGAAAATGGGGTGTTTCCATGAACTACCCTGTTCCAAGACAGTAAAGATCATCTAAAAAAAACTAGTGAGTAGTGAAGTTTCTTGCCAGTGACTCTGTAACTTGTCATTCTTTGCTCCCTTCTGCCATGCAATGAAGGAAAGGGTGACTAGAATCAACAGAGTATTTTGTCATAAGGTAGCCCCATAGAACTTCAGCTAGCAGAGAACTTGACATGTGTTGTTGTTTTTTAGACACTAATAGTGTCAGACTCTTTTGTGACCCTGTGGACTGTAGCCTGCCAGGCTCCTCTGCCCATGGGGTTTCCAGGCAAGAATATTGGAGTGTGTGGCCATTTCCTTCACCAGGAATCTTCCCAACTGGGGGACATTCAAAATTTGGTAACTTGGTCATGGTCAGAGGATAATCAAATACTTTTTATCATTCAAACTGAGACATTTTTAGGAAAAGCCTGGAGGCTATTAATAATTACACTTGGGCTTCCCTGATAGCTCAGTTGGTGAATAATCCACCTGCAATGCAGGAGACCCCAGTTGAATTTCTGGGTCAGGAAGATCCACTCAAGAAGGAATAGGCTTCCCACAGTATTCTTGGGCTTCCCTTGTAGCTTAGCTGGTAAAGAATCTGCCTGTAATGCAGGAGATCTGGGTTTGATCCCTGAGTTGGGAAGATCCCCTGGAGAAGGGAAAGGCTACCCACTCCAGTATTCTGGCCTGGAGAATTCCATAGACTGTATAGTCCATGGGGTCACAAAGTGTTGGACATAACTGAGTGACTTTCACTTTCAGGATGGCAGGTATAAACTATAACTGTCCCCAGACAAACCAGCATGTCTGATCATCCTAGTCATGAAGAACATAATTCACGTGGTGAATTTAGTCCCAGAGACATAGCTAAATAAATAGAGGCTATGAAGTCTGATTGCAGACAGAGGAGAGTTAAGTTGGGCTACTCAGGAGAAGTCAGGTAATTGTTCAAAGATAACCAGATATTCTCCAAAGAGAACACAAATCTGTCTGAACTTATCTCTAATTTTAGGTTTATGATGATTTTAATTATGTAAAACTATTAATTAAGAAAGACAACTGTCACAGCACAGAATAAAATGTATGTAAACAATTGGACTGTATTATCATATTACCAAGAGTATATAACAGGCAAAAACTTTCCGTTGAAGATCCAGCGATCTCAAGAGAACAAGAAAACTGGTTCTCCCCCAGGAAGTTTCCCAGACAGCTCACTCCACTGCCAATAAGTTAACTTACACTAAGGTGAAAATGGCTTTTACTAAATGTCCATGACTCAAGTTTCCAGTCCCAACATGATTGCTAGAGTTGGAGGACAGGCCATCCAACCCTTCTTATGAGAAACTGAAAAGTTCTATGGATCCACAATGCAGCCTCCATTACATCTGACCCTCTCTCAACATTTATCAAACAGAAATCTTTCTGAATTAAGAGATATCATACATTCCAGCATGCAGTAGGCATTGTGCTGGTAATCTTTTCAGCATCTTTGTAAATGAAACTTGCCAGGTTGGCTAAAGCACTGACTATACCAGTAAAGGCCACATGACCAACCAGCAGCCACTTAGCAACAATTCAAGGCTGGCTCCAGAATAGCTGGAAGCAATACAATTCCTGAATTCTTAATCAGGGAATCCCAACAGTTCTGACAAAATTGGAGTCAGTCATTTAAATCTTTTAGGAAAAAGAAATTAACCCTGTGTATTAGCATTAAGAAACCATGTTGCTGAAAGTAAACATAATTCTGAGGGTATACAAAAATGCACCTAGATTTGTGGGATCAGTAAACCTCCTCAGTTCTGGGCTGCAAAGAGGATTATTGGCAAAGACAATATCTAAGTTATCTACGGCATGCCTCTCCTTGGCAAAGCACCAAATGGCCCTTTCTTCAATGGTCAAATTAATGAAGAAAAGATACATTCATAGGTGGCAACAAGACATGTACAATCTCTCCCACCAATGCTTTTGCCATGCATCAAGCAGCTATCAAAATATCAGAAAAATACCCTGAAGTTAAGCAGCAGAAAGGAGGTACAGTCTGGTTTGTCAGTAGTCTAGATGGTTACGTGCACACATGCTAAGTCGCTTCAGTCCTGTCCGACCCTTTGTGACCCTATGGACTGTAGCTCGCCAGGCTCCTCTGTCCATGGAATTCTCCAAGCAAGAGTACTGGAGTTAGTACCCATTCCCTTCTCCAGGGAATCTTCCCAATCCAGGGATCTAACCCACGTTTCACGTCTCCTGAATCCACAGGCTGGTTCTTTACCACTAGCACCGCCTGGGAAGCCCCTAGATGGTTAAGTGAAGTGAAGTCGCTCAGTCGTGTCCGACTCTTTGCAACCCAATGGACTGTAGCCTAACAGGCTCCTTGTCCATGGAATTTTCCAGGCAAGAATACTGGAGTGGGTTGCCATTTCCTTCTCCAGGGGATCTTCCCAACCCAGGGATCGAACCCAGGTCTCCTGCATTGTAGGAAGACACTTTTACCATCTGAACCACCAGGGAAGTCTCCTAAGGAAGAGTGTAGTGAAAGTCGCATTTGACACTTTGAGACCCTTCAATTCTCCAGGCCAGAACACTGGAGGGGGTCGCCTTTCTGTTCTCCAGGGGATCTTCCAAATCCAGGGACTGATCTCAGGTCTCCCACATTGCAGGCAGATTTTTTACCAGCTGAGCCACCAGGGAAGCCCTAGATGGTTATTCCTGAGTAATTAAGAACTGGCTTAAACATTCTTGGGTGACCATACACCCAAGACAGGCAGGTCATTGTGGAGAGTTCTGACAAAATGTGGTCCACTGGAGAAGGGAATGGCAAACCACTTCAGTATCTTTGCCTTGAGAACCGTATGAACAATATGAAAAGGCAACAGGATAGGACATTGAAAAATGAACTCCCCAGGTTGGTAGGTGCCCAGTATGCTACTGGAGATCAGTGGAGAAATAACTCCTGAAAAAAATGAAGAGATGGAGCCAAAGCAAAAGCAATACCCAGTTGTGGATGTGACTGGTGATAGAAGTAAAGTATGATGCTGTTAATAGCAATATTGCATAGGAGCCTGGAATGTTAGGTCCATGAATCAAGGCAAATTAGAAGTGGTCAAACAGGAGATGGCAAGAGTGAACATCAACATTTTAGGAATCAGCAAACTAAAATGGACTGGAATGGGTGAATTTAACTCAAATGACCATTATATCTACTATTGTATGCAAGAATCCCTTAGAAGAAATGGAGTATCCATAATAGTCAACAAAAGAGTCTGAAATGCAGTACTTGGATGCAAGCTCAAAAAGGACAGAATGATCTCTGTTTGTTTCCAAAGCAAACCATTCAGTATTTCAGTACTCCAAGTCTATGTCCCAACCAGTAATGCTTGAAGAAGTTTAAGTTGAATGGTTCTATGAAGACCTACAAGACCTTCTAGAACTAACACTCAAAAAAGATGTCTTTTTCATTATAGGGGACTGGAATGCAAAAGTAGGAAGTCAAGAAATACCTGGAGTATCAAGCAAATTTGGCCTTGGAGGACAGAGTGAAGTAGGGCAAAGGCTAACCAAGCCTTTTTTACCAAGAGAACACACTGGTCATAGTAAATACCCTCTTGCAACAACACAAGAGAAGACGCTACATATGAACATCACCAGATGGTCAATACTGAAATCAGATTGATTATATTTTTTGCAGCCAAAGATGGAGAAGCTCTATACAGTCAGCAAAAACAAGACTGGGAGCTGGTTCATGATCTGGTTCAGATCATGAACTACTTATTGCCAAATTCTGAACCAAGACTGGTTCAGATCATGAACTCCTTATTGCCAAATTCAGATTTAAATTGAAGAAACTAGGGAAACCCACTAGACCATTTGGGTAAGACCTAAATCAAATCCCTTATGATTATACAGTGGAAGTTGCAAATAGATTCAAGGGATTAGATCTGATAGACAGAGTACCTGAAGAACTATGGACAGAGGTTCATGATATTGTACAGGAGGCAGGGATCAAGACCATCCCCAAGAAAAAGAAATTCAAAATGGCAAAACGGTTGTCTGAGGAGGCCTTATAAGTAGTTTTGAAAATAAGAGAAGTGAAAGGCAAAGGAGAAAAGGAAAGATATACCCATTTGAATGCAGAGTTCCAAAGAAAAACAAGGAGAGATAAGAAAGCCTTCCTCAGTGATCAATGCAAAGAAATAAAGGAAAACAATAGAATGAGAAAGTCTAAAGATCTCTTCAAGAAAATTAGAGATGTCAAGGGAACACTTCATGCAAAGATGGGCTCAATAAAGGATGAAATTGCATGGATTTAACAGAAGCAGAAGATATTAAGAAGAGGTGGCAAGAATACACAGAAGAATTATACATAAAAAGATCTTCAGCACCCAGATATTCACGATGGTATGATCACTCAACTATAGCCAGACATCCAGGAATGCAAAGTCAAGTGGGCCTTAGGAAGCATCACTATGAACAAAGCTAGTGGAGATAAAGGAATTCCAGTTGAACTATTTCAAATCCTAAAGATGATGCTCTGAAAGTGCTGCACTCAATATGTCAGCAAATTTGGAAAACTCAGCAGTGACCATGGGACTGGAAAAGGTCAGTTTTCATTCCAATCCCAAAGAAATGCAATGCCACAGAATGTTCAAACTACCACACAATTACACTCATCTCACATGCTATTAAAATAATGCTCAAAATTCTCCAATCCAGTCTTCAGCAATACATGAACAGTGAATTTCCAGATGTTCAAGCTGGTCATAGAAAAGGGAGAGGAACCAGAGATCAAATTGACAGCATCCGCTGGATCATCAAAAAAACAGAACAGTTCCAGAAATATATCTATTTCTACATTATTGCCTATGCCAAAGCCTTTGACTGTGTGGATCACAACAAACTGTGGAA
>NC_057419.1:88831229-88847161 GCF_019320065.1 Cervus canadensis
TTTATTTTGGGGGGCTCCAAAATCACTGCAGATGGTGACTGCAGCCATGAAATTAAAAGATGCTTACTCCTTGGAAGAAAAGCTATGACCAACCTAGACAGCATATTAAAAATCAGAGACACTACTTTGCCAACAAAGGTCCGTCTAGTCAAGGCTATGATTTTTCCAGTAGTCATGTATGGGTGTGAGAGTTGGACTATAAAGAAAGCTGAGCGCCGAAGAATTGATGCCTTTGAACTGTGGTGTTGGAGAAGACTCTTGAGAGTCCCTTGGACTGCAAGGAGATCCAACCAGTCAATCCTAAAGGAAATCAGTCCTGAATATTCATTGGAAGGACTGATGTTGAAGCTGAAACTCCAATACTTTGGCCACCTGATGTGAAGAACTGACTCATTTGAAAAGACCCTAATGCTGGGAAAGATTGAATGCAGGAGGAGAAAGGGACAACAGAGGATGAGATCGTTGGATGGCATCACCGACTCAATGGACATGAGTTTGAGTAATCTCTGGGAGTTGGTATGAACATGGAGGGCTGGCATGCTGCAGTCCATGAGGTTGCAAAGACTCAGACAGGACTGAGCAACTGAACTGGAGTTAAACATTCTTAATTCATAACTTTACATGTAAGGCAAGCTTCTGATTAACTAAGCAGCTTTGTAGCTGTCTCCTTCTAGCCCATCTCTTACCAAGTCACCTGATGTTATACCAAAGATGATAAAAACTTGTTGATATCTATCAAATGAAATGCTAACATGCTACTTCCCTGCTTATTCGTATTTTGAAAGAGAATTTAAGCCTGCAACTTACCTTCAAAGATAAGCATGCCTATAGTGAGGTAAAAGACAGCCTGGTTTAAAGCAAGTGTCACTAAAATGGAAGTCAAAATTCTAGCTTTTTCAGCAACTCTCTGGTTTATCTAGACAAAATTAATTTTGTCCTTATATTTTTTCTTTTATGCAGTGGAAATTTATACTAGATGACCTATAATTGCACTTCCAGTATTAACAGTCTACATTAACTTTGGTCAGAAGAAATTTCATCTAGAGGAAGGCTGAATGTATTCACAAATTTTATTTGTGTGGATATCAAGACCACCCTGCATCAAACACACTTAATTCCATATCCTTGAATTACAGTCTCAGTCATACCACTGGAGCATCTTGGGCAAATCATTTAATTTTTCTGGGCCTTTCTCTTGCTCTTTAAAAATATAGGGATAAAAAGGATCAGTAATTTTCAAATGACTTTCCATGGAGACCTTGAATTTCACATACCTACAGAGCTTTGGGGCTTCCCTGGTGGCTCAGATGGTAAAAAAAAAAAAAAAAAAAATCTGCTTGTAATGCAGAAGACCTGGGTTGGATCCCTGGTTTGGGATGATCCCCTGGAGAAGGGAATGGCTATCCACTCCAGTATTCTTTCCTGGAGAATCCCATGGACAGAGAAGCCTGGTGGGCTACAGTTCATGCGGTCACAAAGAGTCAGACATGACTGAGTGACTAACACACACATACACATTGAAGCCTTTATTCTACTTTCTTCTAACTTCTATTGTTGCTATTGAGAATTCTGCTGTCAGGCTGATTGTCATTCTTTACAGATAAATTGTCCTTTCTTTCTGCTGCCTTTTAAAATCTTCTCTTTGTCCTTGGTGTTCTATACCTTCATTGTGATGAAACTAAATATAGATTTATTTCTGTTTTTCCTGCTAAGGATACACTGTACTTCCAGAATGTGGATTCAAGTCTTTCATCAATGTTGAAAAATTCATAGGTACCATTTTCTTGAATTTTGCTTCTCCCCACATCTATTTTCTCTTTGGAGATGCTAATTATTATTTATGATCTACCTACTTGCATAGTTTCTTATTATTCTTTAATATTTTTAGCTCTTTCTCCTACTTCTGTAATGATTTTAAATACTAATTTTATTGACTATCATATTGTGCTATTTTGTGATGTGCTTGGGATTCTAATCCTGCTTTTTGTTGTATTTTCACTTTTTATTCATGGTGATATTTCTTTTTCAATTAATTTTGAGTTGTGAGCTCTTCCGCAACAGGACTTTGTATGTGAAAATCTTTTGCAGCCTGGTTTTATCACTAAAATCAATTTTATCTGAAACCAATTTTTCTGCTAAATTCTTGACTTGCTGACTCCTAAACCATGCAGGTAAATAAAATATGAAGGACATTATCCATTGTTACAAATTTTCAGGAGAGATTTTTTTCATTACCCAGATTCCAAATAATGATAGGCTTCCTTGTTATTTTTCTGTATTATTGCATATAATTTTTTCTACTGCACATTTTCATTGATGCTGTAACCTTCATGTTCCTGTTTTGTTTTTTTTTTTTTTCTTGTGAGAGGCACTTTGCACTGACCCAAGGTTTTACCTTTTGTCCCCTAACCATAACTCTAGCCCTATAACCCAAGCCTTTAGACTACTGAGTGTGATACTCCACCCACTACCTCTAGGGTATCCGTATCATCAAATATATTCTTACCTCGTTGATTTTCCCTCTTTGTTTCTGAATCCTATCAATATTCTTTACTTTATTGATAGCTTACTTATGTACTTAATAGAATGCTTGTTATAATTTATCTAATATTTCAGAACCCTCCTGGAGGGTTCTCATGATATCTAGTTCACATTAAGTCTCTCAGTATTATTAAAGTACTTTTAAAATAACATTTTCAAAATTTATTTTTTAGAAAAAGGGGTACATGGGAGCACAAAGGAAATTTTTAAATAATAATGAAATGCAAAAATGTTTCTAATGAAGATATAAAACCTGGAATTTGTAAAGGAAATATTTGATAAATTTGGCTACATAAAAAACTTCTGCATGACAAAAAAATTACTTAAAAAACAGACAACAAATGACAAGCTAAGAATAAGTATTAGCTATGTATTTAACAGGAAAAGCCTAATTTCTCTCAAAGAACTATTAAAATTCAATAAGAAAAAGACATAAATAGAAAATGAAAAGTTCACAAAATGAAAAATGAAAATCATCAATAAACAGATACATATTTAACCTCACTTATAATTGAATAAATTAAAAACAAAACAGTAAAATATTATTTACACATTGTATAAACAAAGGTGATGATAATATCAAAAATTTTTTAAAGCTACACAATGGTCTATATATATGATAAATATATCTGCATATAAAGTTTCTGGAAAGATATATAAAAAACTTAAGTGACTACTGACTGCTACAGAATAAGTAGAGGTGGGGAAAGAAGAGGATTTTATTTTTCAACTTTTGTTCTTTCTTTACAGCTTGAATTTTTACATGAACAGAAATCACTTTTTCAACAGCAAAAGGAAAAAAAAATACTAGATAGTAAGAGTAATAGGAACAATAATAAATGCCAGAATGAATAGGGCTCCATGGCCATAAACACAGGGAAGCAAATAGGAGAGGAGGAGGGAAAACTAGGACCCAAGCAAGCACTGAGCTATTATGTCTTCTGGTTACTTCGAGAGACACAAGCCCATATAGATGAGGGACAAGGTGACTGTAAGTTCTTCAATGGGGACAAGTGAGGCTTATTTCTATGCTGAGAATGTTGCCACATTACATTCTGCACTGTAATACTCTGTGTTAATTTGACAGTTTTCATTTTCATGCACATTAATTGTAATTGCATTCTAACTTTCAATTCTTTTTTGAGGAATACAAGTGGCAGCCATTATCATTAGCTATTTACCAAGTACAGAGACATATATAAAAATGTATTAATATAAAAAAGAAGAAAATAGACATATGCTAGCAATAATTATACTTTGAGAAATTCAAAAGTGCTTGAATCTCTTTCTCTTCCAGCTTAACTTGTAGACCTTCAGTCTAAGATCCAAATGTTCAAGCTCCCCTCAGATATTGCCCTTCCATTTTGATAAAGCATATAGTACACAGAAGGGGAAAGTTCTGTCATTAGACTGGATCTGAATCCTAACTCTATCACTTCCTAGCTGTGTGAACTTGAGCAAGTTTCTTAAGCTCTCTGAGTCCCAGCCAATTTCCTCATTTATAAAACAGAGACCATAAAAGTACCTACAGGTGTTGTTGGGAGAATTAAACGAGGTGATAAGCATGTAAACCACTAAGTGAAGTAGCTGAAACATGGAAAATAATCCATAAATATTAGCTATGATTATTGTGAATAATTAATCAACTGTATATTGAGGTCCTGGAACCATACTAAGATGATGTGAGGGATAGTCTAACATCTTATAATATTGCTGAGTGATAGGGCATGTAAATTCCAAGATGAAGCTGTTGAAACCTTATATTGCTCACTGCTAGTACCCCAAAACAGCCTTACACTCAAAGTGTAAAGGTTCAGCAGTTAAGCCCCAAAGAACAAAACTTCTCTTGTCAATACTGGGTCCAACTAAATCAACATTTCCAAAATGTAGTGGGAGGTATTTCATGGTCATGGAAATAAAAGGAAATTCAGTGAGTGGGGAAAACCAGACTTCAGTGGGGTTGAATAGTCCAAATCCACAACACTGATTATTCTCAAGGTAACATAAATCACTAATTGAACCTTAACAGCTTTATATAGCCCAACCTAGAACTCTTTGATTACATTGATTTTGTATGAACTGGCCAATCAGCCAGTCAGCCAGGAACTATCAGCAGAGGACAGACCACCCTTTCCACAGGTGTTTCCCAGAAAGAACAATATATCAATCAAGTGGTTTACAAATCAAAGACAACTGTATCTGATGGTGCCAGAGGTGGGTGGGAGTTGATGATAGTAACAACACTGACTGCTAATGAATCTCAGAAGTGCTCTTATGCACTATAAATAACAAAATTGGGACTAGTCAAAAACTCATATGAATTATAAAATATTAGAGCTCTAAAGGGCATTAAGTCCTTCAAAGCCTGGTACATGGCCTGTGAGCATCAAAATTACTTGTGGATATGTAAAGAATCTGCCTGCAATGTGGGAGACCCAGGTTCGATCCTTGGGTTGGGAAGATCCCCTGGATAAGGGAATGACTACCACTCCAGTATTCTTGCCTGGAGAATTCCATGGACAGAGGAGCCTGATGGGCTACAGGCCATGGGGTCACAAAGAGTTGGACACAACTAAACAACTAACACTTTTCATGTATTTGTTAAAATGCAGGATCCTGGGCTCATTTGATTTGTGACATTTTCATATTTATCAATGTTCCTATGCAATTTTTATGCAGCCTAAAGTATAAGGGGGCTTCCCAAGTGGTGCTAATGGTAAAGAACCCACCTGCCAATGCAGGAGACATGAGAAGTAGCTTCTATCCCTGGGTCTGGAAGATCCCCTGAAGGAGGGCACAGCAACCCACTCAGTATTCATTCTTGGAGAATCCCATGGACAGAGGAGCCTGTAAGGTTATGGTCCATGGGGTCACAAAGAGTCAGACATAGCTGAAGTGACTTAGCACACATGCACACAAAGTATGAGAGTCATTTTTTAAATTTATTTATTTATTTTAATTGTAAGCTAACTACAATATTGTAGTGATTTTTGCCATACATTGACATGAATCAGCCACAGGTATACGTGTGTCCCCCATCCCAAAACCCCCTTCCACTTCCCTCCCCATCCCATCCCTCTGGGTTGCCCCAGTGCACCAGCTTTGAGTGCCCTTTTTCATGCATTGAACTTGGACTGGTCATCTGTTTCACATATGGTCATATAC
The DNA here is from genome assembly GCF_019320065.1 of Cervus canadensis. NCBI lineage: Eukaryota > Metazoa > Chordata > Mammalia > Artiodactyla > Cervidae > Cervus > Cervus canadensis. The sequence continues at coordinate 88,836,936 of NC_057419.1, forward strand.
ATGTTTCAGTGCTATTCTCTCAAATAATCCCATTCTTTCATTCTCCCACAGAGTCCAAAAGTCTGTGTCTCTTTTGCTGTCTCGCATATAGTGTCATAATTACCATCTTTCTAAATTCCATATATATGTGTTAATATACTATATTGGTGTTTTCTTTCTGACTTACTTCACTCTGTATAATAGGCCTCCAATTTCATTAACCTCATTAGAACTGACTCAAATGTATTATTTTTAATAGCTGAGTAATATTCCATTGTGTATATGTACCACAGCTTTCTCTTCTATTCTTCTGCCAATGAACATCTAGGTTTCTTCCATGTCCTAGCTATTGTAAACAGTGCTGCAATGAACATTGGTGTACATGTGTCTCTTTCAATTCTGGCTTACTTGGTGTGTATGCCCAGCAGTGGGATTGCTGGGTCATATGGCAGTTCTATTTTCAGCTTTTTTAAGGAATCTCCACACTGTTCTCCATAGTGGCTGTACTAGTTTGCATTCCCACCAACAGTGGGTCATGTCTTTAGAGACATGTCTTTAGAGACACTGAGGGTCATGTCTTTAGAGACCATTATTTTATTTTACAAAAGATGATCTTTAGCTGTGTTGAGAGTTACCTGACATAGAATAACCAAGAAACATGCTTCTTGGAAACAGTATAATGAAAGCACACTAGTATAAAATTAGGCAGCATGTGTGCTTGCTCAGTCACTTCAGTCAAATCCAATTCTTTGCAACCCTATGAACTGTAGCCCACTAGGTTCCTCTGTCCATGGGATTCTCCAAGCAAGAATACTGGAGTGGGTGGCTGTGCCCTCCTCCAGGGGATCTTCCTGACCCAAGACTCAAATCCAAGTCTCCTCCTTTGCAGGCAGATTCTTTACCCACTGAGCCATCTGGGAAGCCCTAAAATCAGACAGAGGTATGTTCAAATTATACTTGTGCTACTTATAGTTCAGTCTTGAACAAAATACTTAATCTTGTGACCCTCTTTTTCTGATAAGATGAAAATATTTGCTTCTTAAAGATGTTTCAAGGATTGAATAATATCCCATGCCTAAGCACACAGAACATATTAGATGTTCAGTAAGTGTGACTTCTTTAATGCCACACTGGCTGAGGAGATTTGAAAAGAAAAGAAGTTAATATAGATTTAGTATTCCCTGTGTGTTGGTAGTTTACATACATGTAAACTCCACAGGCTTCCCTGGTGGCTCAGATGATAAAGAATCTCCCTGCAACGTGGGAGAGCTGGGTTCAATCCCTCGGTTGGGAAGATCCTCTGGAGGAGGGCATGGCAACCCACTCCAGTATTTTTGCCTGGAGTGTCCCATGGACAGAAGAGCCTAGCCGGTTACAGTCCATGGAGTCGCAAAGAGTCAGACAAAGCTAAGAGACTAAGCACAGCACAGCATAAACTCCACAAGAACAGGGAACTTTTTCTATTTTTATAACTAATGTATTTTGTTCACTGATACCTAAGTCAGTATCCAGAACAAGGTAAGTGTGAAATAATAATGTGTAAAATAGATATCCTTGTCCATTCTCTGGATCTCACTCTACTCTTGACGATCAAATGGAAGGGGGTGTGGATTAAGGTTAGGGTAAAATTCAGGAATGGGCCAAAAGAGAAAGCTGTTGTACATATTATCTATAACAAATACAAAGTTTGTATATGTGTGTGTTCTATATAACTGTTTTAACACTTGGACTAACAACATAAGTCCATAAACAGTTAGTGTCAAGTGTGGAAAAGACATGAGTGCTATGTAAGACCTAGTGCAGAAAATGAGAATAGGCCTTGATCTAAAAACACAAATCATGTTCCATATTCAGGCAGTAAAATTCAGATGAACAGAACTTGGAAAGTTATTTTTAATATTATTTAACCTCCCACCTCCAATATAGGAATTCTCTCTACCATATCCCTAACAGTTTACCTTCTGACCCCTATTTCAACACTCTCATGGAAATGAAGGTTATTACCTAGCTAGTCAGCCCATCCTTTCTAAGCACCCCTGATTTTGACCAAGTACCTATATTAAATCAAAGTCTGCCTCTTAATAACTTCTGCCCGTTAGTCCTAGATTGTCCTCTGAAGCTTCAGAGAGTATCTACCCACTTTCCCACATGACAACTCTTCACATTTTAGAAGGCAACTCTTCAGTCCTCCTAAGTCAGGCTGAAGTGAGGAATACATTCCTTCCTTGCACTCACATACAAGTGCCCAGGGCCAGTGGCCTCAGGAACATCCCCAGTGCCACTGGAGCCCACCCAAAGGTGGGAGCATTTCTGGAAAAAAAAATAGAAATGTAAATGAGCCTGGTGATATAATCACTGCTAAAAATAGCAACTTGCTGTGTGGCCTCAAATCCACCAAAGCAAGCAGCCAGCACAAATGTGTTCAAGTGAGAAACTGGAAAAAATGGATCCATTTTCTCTTCAGCAATTGTTCTTCCTGAAATTGAACAATTTCTCACACTGTTCTGCATTACACACTAATTATTCCCTGGTGCAAGGTCAGTGGAGGCTCCTTAACTGAAGTCCCAAAGAGAATAAGCCCCTCCCTCTCGCCCCCTCATTTCTACTGTCTTAGATCAGGGTTTATTTGTCCTTGGAATCTAGGGGAAAACTGGAGTGCCCACAGAATGGATGAGCCTGACACATGTGTTTTCATAAAATGACAAGGGAAATGATTGCACTTGAAGAATTTCACAACAAATTCAAAAGAATTTTGAGGATGTGAAGAATTTTACAAGAAACATGAGCATTGTCAAAAGTGGTAGAATTTCTGTGAAATTCTCTAAAATTCAACCACACTCATCTCACAAGGAAATTGGTCATAACCTAACGGAACAGATTTTAATTTCACACTCTGTCTACACAGCTTTCATTTATAGTTTAACAGTTTTAGTGAAGAGTTCATACCGCACACTTTTGCTGAGCAGATTCTTGTTTCCTAGATAATTTTAGGCACTTTCTCTCCACAGACTAGCTGTTGCCTACATTTCCAATGGTAACCTCCATTCCATCTTTTACAGGTCAGTTTATTGGCCATGTTTCAATAAAACTCAGTGTTTCTTTACATTTCTCTCTTAGTGACTTCCTCTGCCAGAAACGTATCATTCCCTTGCCTCCATTCCTTCACGTATCAAAATTCTGTTTTTTCAAGGCCCATTACAAACTATTCTTTTTCCATGAACCTCCTATAATTCTCCCATCCTAGCCCCCTTCTCTGAATTCTCAATTTACCTAAAAAAAAGCATGTTTTAGTCTTAGTGACAGAGGGGCAAGATGATGCTAGAATTCAAGGGGGAAAAATCAAAGGTGCAAAAGCCAGGCAAACTGCTGCAGCAAGTTGAAAAGGCTACAATTGGGTTACTAAAATTTACTTATTAAATAAATGCCTACTGAGTACTCACTATGTGTCTGGTACCCCGAGAGACCAGTACTTATATTACAGAAATAAACGAGAGAGATGATACTTAAGAGAGTCAGATATTTATCAATTCACCACACAAACATAGATCAAACAAGATCTTTTGCTTGAGCAACTAGATAAATGGTGGTGCCATTTACTGAGATGAAGAAAACTGAGAGAGGTATAGGTCAGGGTGAAGTGCTAGGGACTCAAGAGTTCAATTTCAGTTCCTATAGAGTGACCTGTGCAACATCCAGATGGAGATGTCAAGTAAGCAATTGGATATACAAGTCAGGGACTCAGAAAAGAGGCCAACACTAGAAATGAGAGGAAGTGTTGAAACTCAACAACCAAGAAGTCAAGAGACAGTTGAAAGCAAGTGAAAAGTGGCCAGCCTATCACCATTTCTGTACATGTTGAGCATCTCAAACGATATTCCTTCTCTATATTGGTGGCAGGCTTTGCAGAGTGAAGAGAAGACTCTTAAATGGCCCAAGTCACACTTATGGTACTGATCATATTCACCTTTTCTTATAATTATATATGGACTTGTCTCATAACTCCTATTAGTCCCTGATGGGAGTGAAAAGAGGGGGCCAAATAAGTAGCATTCCTTTGGATTGTGAGTCAATCACCTGCTAGACAATGAATTCAGACTGATGAAAATCAAAATGTCACCTTTCTTACTGCTAAAGCCTAGAGTCAAGGACATAACTTGGGTGTGCTTCCTAATATCTGAATCCCAGAGTTATCCCCATCCCAAGTGACACTGGAAGTCAGAAGTCCTTCTCATCTAAGGACCTGCAGCTATGCAACTTCAGGCATGCAGGAGCAGCAGAATGTACCTCAAAGACACAAGTCACAGGGATCTCAAACAAAGCAGGAGGGCTCAGCTGAGCTACACCTGCCCAGCACCTTCTCTGAAACTCACCAATCAGAGCAGTCACGTCTTCTCCGCAGGAGAGGAGGGGATGAGGGGGCAGAGAGAGGCCAGAATGTTCTGCTAATGAGATGTCACTCCATATGGAAGGAAACATCAGGACTGGGGAAGAAGTGAACCTCCTTAACAGATTTTAAGCTCCTGGGGGAAGGCAGATCTGGAGCTTTTTACCTCCATGTATCCCCCAAAGCACCCTACAGAGTGCCATGCTACAACAGATGCCAAATAAATACTCACTGCATAAAGGAATGGTGCCAGGAGCTCTGTGTGTGTGTGGTATGGGCTTCCTTCATTCAAAACTCAGCTTAAAATTCTCCTCCTCAGGGAAGCCTTTTCTTTCTCTATTTTTTTCTTAAGTTGAAGTGTAGTTTATTTACAATGTTGTGTTAATTTTAAGTGTACAGCAAAGTGATTCAGTTATATATATAAAAGTATATTTTCTTTTTCAGATTCCTTTCCTTTATAGGTCATTACAAGATATTGAATATATTCCCCTGTGCTATAGAGTAGGTCCTTGTTGTTTACCTATTTTATATTTATCTTTGTATCTGTTACAGCTTCCCAGATGTCTTAATGGGTAAAGAATCTGCCTACAATTCAGGAGATGTAAGAGACGTGGGTTCAATCCCTGGGTGGGGAAGATCCCCTGGAGGATGGCATGGCAATCCTCTCCAGTATTCTTGCCTGAAGAATCCGCATGGACAGAGGAGCCTGACAGGCTATAGTCCATAGGGTCACAAAGAGTCAGACACGACTGACGCAACTGAGCACTCACTCATGTATATCTGTTAATCCCAAACTCCTAATTTATCTCTCCTCCCCATCCCCCATCCCACCACTATCCCCTACGGTAATGGTGAGTTTGTTTGCTAGCAAGCTTTTTCTTTTTAAGCCTCCTTCACTGTGATCACCTCTTCATTCTGGACTTCCACAGCCCATTCCTATTCTAGTTTATCATTTGAATTTGCACTCATTCGTATGATAATTTGCAAATATAAGTCATTTGCTACAAAAAAATTCCTCCTTTCCTTAGCTGGATAGCAAGCTCCTTGTAATCATGTGTTCTGTCATCCACTGTGCCTAGAGGAGTGGTGGGCTCCGACAGGGCCAGTACTGGCATTGCTAATTGTTGAGGTTGTCAATCTCCCATGAGAACCAGAATGCAGTAACCTCTGAGACACAAAAATCTCTGCTGCAGCTCTGACTTCAGTACTGGATGCATTCCTCCCTGCCTTTCTATCCTATGCTCTCAGAACAAGATTCCTTGCCTACTGCCTTTTTCTGTCTATCACAAGTTCAGTTCAGTCACTCAGTCATGTCCGACTCTTCGCGACCCCATGGATTGAAGCACACCAGGCCTCCCTGTCCATCACCAACTATCACAAAGGAGTGCCTAAAGAATGCCAGGCTCCCAATAAACGACGTTTCTTCCCACCCTTTTGCACTGAAGGAACACTCCACAGTAACAGGTTTTTGAAGGAGATGACAAAGAGAAGCCCCCAAAGGAAAGCTGATGACATAGAGATTTCTCTGCATGAGGTCGGTCTCACCCTAATTTCTCTGTGAGCTGAGTTATGAGCCATTATGGGTAACACAAACTGATAATGCATTTGATAGGACATTCGAAATAGCAGATAGGAAAAATTCTAGAAATAAGCTTTCACCCTAATGGAATTCATAGAAGGAACTAACCCAGCAGATGTTAATGGAAGTGCCGGTTCTAAAACTGAGGGTCTTTCAGTTTCTGGTGCCATCTTGACCTCATTCACTGCAGAATGATTTGACTTATACAAGGGGTAAAATATAAATTAACTGCACAAGGGAGGCAGAGCTTCACGATGAATTAGAAATGAAAATATTTAGTGGGATCAAAGTCCATGTCTTAGCACGTCTGTGCATCATTCTGTCAGCATGTGATATGTATGTGTGCTAAGTAGGGAAAGTGTATGTGATCAGGAGTAGACTCTTTGTATATGATGGGGGTTAACTAGCCTGATCTAGAAATATATAAAATATCAGACCTGAGAAGCTCTAATTCAAAGTCCTTATTTTATAAATCAGGAAAGCAAATCAAGAGAGGGAGTAAATTAGGTCTCAAAGTGGGCTTCTGATCCCTAGTATGTATCTGTCTGCTCACTATAGGATAGGGATTACTGTAGGGTAGGCTACTTAATGACAGTTCTCAACTGATTTGTCCTTTTAATTGTATAAACAATAGTAATATCTTTTTGGCCATTTTACCTCCATGTAACTCCAGAAGCACTATTCATATTATTATATGTTATGATTCTGTAAATTAAACATCCAATCTCATCTTGTATATGTCATCACTGAGGGACAATGACTAAAGGACTTTTTCAAATTCACAGAGCTGATTATAAACCTCAGTATTCCACCTTTACTCCCTGGACTACTTGGAAAATTGGACTTTAGAATAAAAATGAACTCATCTCTACCGCTCCCTTAATATGCCATATGTTTTCTTCACAGTATACCTTGCCTCGTGCTACTCCTTTGCCTGGAACATCTTACCAGCCTAGTCATCTTCATCACAGTTTGTCAAAATTCTATCTTTCCTGTTACATACAAAGTATTACCTCCTTTATGCAGCCTTCTTTAAACCCAAGCTCTCAAGCAAAATATCTTCTTTTCTTTGAGGCTACAGAGCCTTCAGTTTATTCTGCCCCCAAATAAATGTTGCTCTCTCTCTTAATGATGGTTATTTTTTTAATGGCAAACACTGATGCCTACTCAATAACTATTTCCTCTACTTTCTTGCCAAAAGAAACCTGTATTGGAGGAGCAATGTGCCTAGCACCACGGAATAAATTCTAATTTAGCTAAGACAAATATGATTATTCCACCATCCTTTGCCATATAATCTTCTAACTTTGCTTCTCTCACAGATAGCCATGCCCATATGAAAAAAATTCTGACCAATTAGACTGTCAAGAACAGGGAAAGATCTGAGATTTTACCCTACTTACAAACAAACAAGTTAACCTGCCACAGTATTACAAATTCCGGCAGAAGACACACAGCTCCTGAGCCAGAGACAAGGACTATATCACTCACAATAGTAGTAATGATCAGAAGTGAAGTGAAATGAAGTCACTCAATCCAACTCTTTGCGACCCCGTGGACTGTAGCTTACAAGGCTCCTCTGTCCATGGAATTTTCCAGGCAAGAGTGCTGGAATGGGTTGCCATTTCCTTCTCCAGGGGATCTTCCTGACCCAGGGATGCAGATACTTTACTGTCTGAGCCACCAGGGAAGCCATTAATGATCAGAGTATAGCTATTTTTTCTAACTCATTCTCCAATCACCAATTTCCACATGATGATAAAAGAGAGCTGCACAACAACTGTAGACTCAGTGGTTTAGGTTACTGAAGAACTCTGAAGCACAAATCATTTATAAAGGGGAGTAAGCAGGCCTGCCCTTTGCCCTGAAAAGAACATTATCTCTATCTTCCAAGGTGATTTACTACACAAACATCCTTGAAAATAGTCCAGAACAAATGTAGTCAGTGTCTCTGCTCATAAGACACATTGAAATGCAAATGACAACTGGAGAATCATCTTCCAACAGAGATATAAGTAGAAAGAAAAATTTTAAATTCATGGCTGCACTAGGTCTTTCTTATTGCACCCGAGTTTTCTCTAGTTGTGCTAAGGGAGGACTACTCTCTAGTTGCAGTGCATGGGCTTCTCATTGTGGTGGCTTCTCTTGTTGCAGAACACAGGCTTTAGGGCTTGTGGGCTCAGTAGGGCTCACAGATCTAGTTAGCCCCACAGCAAGTGGAATCTTCCCAAACCAGGAATAGAACCTATGTTCCCTGCATTAGCAGGCAGATTCGTAACCACCAGACCACCAGTTAAGTCTTCATAAGTAGAAATTTGATGTAGATGTTTTGCAAAATATTTTTCTCCATAATAAAAAGAAAACTCTGCAAGAAATTAGAACTCCTTCCATTTCTTCCTGCATAGAGCACTTGCATATGAGGACATGCAACACTTCTGCAGCCATCTTGAAATTCTAAGAAGAGGCCAAAAGAATTCCAAAGAGGCCAAAAGAATGCCAGGGATGGCTACCCAGTGCCCATGAATTATCTTGTTCAAAAATATGCCTGAAATCACCCCCTTCCGTAGAGTGACCTTAGAGCTTAAACCACAGTCAGAAGAGATTTCTATATCTTCAGGCAAAACTGTCCAACCTGAAACATTTTTTCATAGTTCTTACCATTCACCCACTTTCTGAAAGTAAGAACTGTGTCAAATATAATAATTAAGATAGACACAGGTTTGAATTCTTAGTCTTCTGTTGACTAGCTGTATGTTTTAGATTGTTACCTAAACACTCTAAGCCTTAGTTTTCATGTTTTAAAATGAATAGAATAATGTAACCCACCTCAGAGAGTATTGTGAAGATTAAACAAAATTATAAATGTCAAGAACTTAGCCTAATGTCCAGTATATAATAAGCATCCAATAAAGGATAGCCATCAGTATTTTTTCCTCCCATATAAGGCCTATGGTAAAGCCATTTACAGAGTCAGATGAATGTGTAAAATGAATTGTTCAAGGTAACATAGCTTGAGATTTAAATATAACTACTTCTCAACTCTCTATGAGCTAAAAAGGAATAGGAAGAATACAGCTGAATAGTACCTTTGGATAATCTCTCAAATTAATTTTTGTCAGTATTTTCAATTCCTACCCCAACCCACATTGACAATTTTTTCAATAAGATTTTCCCAATATAATAGTAGAGCATGTTCAGTGAACAAAACTGGGGAAACAAATGCAAAAAAATAAAAGCAAAAATCAGGAAGAAAATCAATTATAGCACCATCACCCAAATTCAACAATTGTTACCATTCAGTTGTATTTCCTTCCATATTTTTTTACTGTGCATTTATATGCATATTTTAAAATATAGTTGTGCTCACTCTAAATAAGTGCTTGTGTTTTTTCTGCAGTTAATGACAACATAAGTATTTTCCCATATTATTAAAAACTCCTTATAGGCACGTATTTTAATGGCAGCCTAATAGCACATCATGTAAACATGCCATAATGTACTTAAACATATTCCCACATTCTCACACATTTTGGTTGTATCATATATTGGCTAAAATAAATAAGTCACAATGAGTATATCCATGCTTAAAATTTTACCTACTTAATACCATTTACTTAGGTTATATAGATTCCTAGAAGTCAAATGGTTTCATCAAAAATATCATTTCAGTTCAGTTCAGTCACTCAATCGGGTTCGACTCTTTACAACCCCTTGGACTGCAGCACTCCAGGCCTCCCTGTCCATCACCAACTCCCAGAGTTTACCCAAACTCATGTCCATTGAGTTGGTGATGACATCTAGCCATCTCATCCTCTGTTGTCCCCTTCTCCTCCCACCTTCAATCTTTCCCAGCATCGGGGTCTTTTCAAATGAGTCAGTTCTTCACTTCAGGTGGCCAAAATATTGGAGTTTCAGCTTCAGCATCAGTCCTTCCAATGAATATTCAGGACTGATCTCCTTTAGGATGGACTGGTTTGATCTCCTTGCAGTCCAAGGGACTCTCAAGAGTCTTCTCTAATACCACAGTTCAAAGGCATCAATTCTTTAGGCATCATCAAAGTTTTCTTTATAGTCCAACTCTCACATCCATACATGACTACTGGAAAAACCAAAGCTTTGACTAGATAGACCTTTTTTGGCAAAGTAATGTCTCTGCTTTTTTATTTGCTGTCTAGGGGTTGGTCATAACTTTACTTCCAAAGAGCAAGGTCTTTTAATTTCATGGCTGTAGTCACCATCTGCAGTGATTTTGGAGCCCCCCAAAATAAAGTCTGACACTGTTTC
>NC_057419.1:88847171-88988212 GCF_019320065.1 Cervus canadensis
AATACAGATTTCTCAACAAGCAGGTCAGGTGGTCTGGTATTCTCATTGCTTTAATAATTTTCCAGAATTTGTTGTGGTTCACACAGTTAAAGTCTTTGGCATAGTCAGTAAAACAGAAGTAAGTATTTTTCTGGAACCCTTTTGCTTTTTCGATGATCCAACAGATGTTGGGAATTTGATCTCTGGTTCCTCTGCCTTTTCTAAATCCATCTTGAACATCTGGAAGTTCATAGTTCATGTACTGTTGAAGCCTGGCTTGGAGAATTTTGAGCGTTACTTTACTAGTGTGTGAGATGAGTGCAATTGTGTGGCAGTTTGAGCATCCTTTGGCATTCCCTTTCTTTGGGATTGGAATGAACATTGACCTTTTCCAGTCCTGTGACCACTGCTGAGTTTTCCAAATTTGCTGGTATATTGAATGCAGGACTTTCACAGCATCATCTTTTGGGATTTGAAACAGCTCAACTGGAATTCCATCACCTCCACTGTTCATAGTGATGCTTCCTAAGGCCCATTTAACTTCACATTCCAGGATGTCTGGCTCTAGGTTGGTGATCACACCATCGTGATTATCTGGGTCATGAAGATCTTTTTAGTATAGTTCTTCTGTGTATTCTTGCAACCTTTTCTTAATAGCTTCATCAAAAATATAAACTGTGTTAAACTGTTTTCCAAAAGAGTTGTGCACATTTCTATTCCCACCAGCACCATTTGAGTGTGGCTATTTCATCATACCTTCCTTGGCCCTAGTATTTTCATTTTCCCCCTTTATTATTTTGATGGGGTAAAAGCTTTAATGTTCTAAGTTGCATTTCTTTGATTATCAATGAAGCCAAACATTCTTTTTTCCCTGTATTCCCACTAAACTGTCTGATCAGTGATGCTGACATATTACAGATTTTACTGATTCACATTTGCCCTATTCCTACCATGGAAGTAATCACCAGAAGACAGGAGGAGGCGAAACAAATGATAACCTAAAAGCCTCAAAAGTCCAACATGGCTCCTAAATAATCTGATTTGATTGTACTAATAGTTGAATAGAAGTTCTCCTTCCCACGTTATTTCCTGCCTCTGGGTCTGTCCTCACAATCATTCCAGTCACTGACTGAGCTTCATTTGAAGTGGTTAAGAAGTGAGGTCCTTTCCCACTGCCTCTGGGTTTCATAAACATAACCTGTAAGTGGCTTATTAAAGAACAAGCAAGAAGTGCCTGCTTTGGAAATCTCAACTTAGAAGTCTTGCTTAATAGGCAGTTAATCAGTCATCATGCCTGCTTTTAACTTTACTTAACACCAAGAGGCCTCTCAATTTACAAGCAGTATGGTAATGCTGCAAGCCTTTGTGCATCAAGATCTGACATCTTTCTCATACCTGCCTCTTACCCCTCCTCCCTCACATCCACACAGTTGTCAGTGGCATGTCCCAAAGTGTTATGTACGCTGACCTCACTGGCTGACCACTCTGTCAGAAGAGTTTGCCGGGAGGGAAAGATGTGTGCCTTCATCATTAGTGCTTCTCCCAGGTGAGCAACTGCATTCCGAGGATCAGGAAAGAGTCCTGCAAGGCCCCTCCATTAGTTCTGCCTGAATATCCACACGGCGGAAAATACTTCGCAGTTCCCTACCAAGTTTTAGATGCCTACTATCCAGGACTGACACTGTAGTGATCCATCTGGGCCCAGCTACACGGCTTTTCTGCCTGAAGGAGCTGACCTTGCCTCAAAAGTCTCTTCACTTGAGGGTGTTTAACTTCAGAGAATCAGCCTGAGAAAAAAATTAAAGCTGTTCAGTATATGATGTAGAAATTCACTTCTGCTTGATCCAGATTCCTTTCTCAGCTTCCAAAGATTAATTGGATCCAAGAACTAGCTCACGTCATTTTCTGAAGCAAGGCCACTGCTGTGTTAGCCAGGCAACACAATAGATCAACATGACAGGAGGAGTCACTGAAGGTGTTTTAAGATTCAAACCCATTTGCACTTACCCAGCCTGACATAAAGTCGGCGCAAGCTTGCATCTCTTTTATTTTTTTTTTATTTATTTATTTTTATTTTTTATTTTTTTATTAGTTGGAGGCTAATTACTTCACAACATTTCAGTGGGTTTTGTCATACATTGATATGAATCAGCCATAGATTTACACGTATTCCCCAAACATAATGGGCATTCTGTGATGCAGCTCACTGAAATCAAGAGTGTGAGGCTTGTAATAGAGGCATCAACCTACGACCATTTTCAGGAATAAATCCCAATAATATGCTTGCTCTGGGGCTGAAGGTAACATTATCATACTAACTTGGGCTGATTATCATGTCCCAGCCCACTCCTCTCAGCAGCTGTCTGATCCACTGCTGACATGTCAGACAAAGCAAAGCCAGGAAATTATGGACTCATCCTCCAGGGAGCATGTTGCAGTTTGACTCAAAGAGATATAAGTTCCATCCGGAAATCCCTTTTTCATCCTCAGTTTATAATCTAGCTGCCTTTTGTCTTTATTTTTTAAGAGATGACTTTCTGTCCTGGTGAGAGTTGAGTGGCTGGCTTGAGTGTCAGTACCATGTCATAGAAGTGATTCTGTATTGGCTGAACCCACACATTCAGCACCAGAGCTCAGTGCCTGGCATTTGCTTAACATGCAATAAATGTCAAATTGAATTGAACTGAACCACACACAGTCAAACTGCATAAAATAGAATTCAATTTATTTGGGTATATTAAATGGGGTCTGGGGTCTTTCCTTTCACATATATGGCAGCCTCCCAAGTGTCCTATTTCAAACTTCCTCAAACAACCTGAGAATAACCAAATGGTCACTAAAATATACAGCATAGAAAAAACAAAGAACTGAGTCCTTGTTTTGCTTTTGTTTTTGTGGGTTTGTTGTTTTTTGTTTTTGTTTTTGTTTTTGTAATACCATGACTGACTCACTTACTTATTTTCTTCCAGTTTTATGGAGGCGTAATTGACATACAGCACTGTATGTGTTTAAGATGTACAGCATGATTTGACTTGTATATATCATGAAATGTGTAGCACAATATGTTTAATGAATATCCATCATCTTATATATCTATACATACAAAATTAAAGAAATAGAAAAAATATTTTTCCTTGTGATAAGAACTCTTGAGATTTATTCTCTTAACAACTATATAAAATATACACCAGTGTAAATTATGTTTATCATGCTGTACATTACCTTCCTAATATTTATTTATCCCATAACTGGAAATTTGTGTATTTTGACTTGCTTTGATAATAGTAGTCATCTAACTAGAGGAAGGCCCAGAATGGAAAGGTCAAGTTCTGAGGACAAACTTTGTTCTGATTACAGTAGTTTCTAAAGCTGACTTCTCCTTAGACTCTCAGCTTTCTGAGCCAACTACACAATTATCCTCCTCCTTTAGTTCAGTTCAGTTCAGTCATTCAGTCATTCGAGAGTCTAAGGAGAAGTCAGCTTTAGAAAGTGCTATAATCAGAACAATGTTTGCCCTCAGAAAACTTGACCTCTCCATTCTGGGCCTTCTTCTGGCTCTCTCAAATTTCTAGCGCCCAGCACATTCATAGACTTTCCCCCATAAAAATCCATTCTTGAAAAAGAATGAAATGCACAGACTCATACTAAGATGTAAAGCATCAAAATGTGTTGACAACATCAGCCCTCCTGAAGATGCCTACACGTTATAGAGATTTAAAAGCTCATGCTAAAGGGATAAAGTGGTGTATCATTCTCTCTTGGGGAGAAACACTGGAGGCTGGGGACACCTTGGTACACTCAAATCATATCACATCACCAGGAAGTAATTTTTCCTCAAACTATCACTTGACCCAATTAGAAAGTTAAAGGGTTTGTTTTTATTTTGTTTTGCTTTGATTTGTTTTATTAATTAGGCCAGTGGTTTAACCCCTGTGGTCTTCACTTTCCCCGTAAAAGAAAAAGCAAACAAAAAAACACAGAGGCAGTAATCAGACAATTCTTCTTGGTGATGCCAGTGGGCTAAGATGTTTGGGAGCACATTTTTAAAGAGTTAGTAGTAAAGCAAACCAAATATATATTTTAGTTACCTTATTCTCTTCCCCAAGGAAAATCTAAGTTGTGCACCTGGCCATCCCCCAGTGTAAACTGGCTCATCTGTCCACTCGCAGAAGGTACTAGCTCCATTCAGACTAGTCAATTTAGGAGTAGGAAAAGATGCTGATGAGTGTACTTTTGAATGCAATGAGAATGGCATAAAAGAAGGATAGAAAAATAAATGGAGGATTCTTTTTCTTTGAAAAAGTGAAGGAGAAATCACTCTTAAGGTCTACTACATAGCTACAAAAATCAAGATAGCTACATATGTGATGAAATTGCATAAAACTACACACACATACACTAGCACACACAAGAAAGAGTAAGCAAGTACGTCTATAACTGATGAAATCTGAAAGAGCTCTGTGGATTGTACCAATGTCAATTTCATGGTTTTGATATCAGCCTATAGTTATGCAAGATGATCACATTGGGGAAGGAGGGGTGAATAGTGCATGGGCCCTCCCTCTATATTTTTGAAGCTTCTTGAGAATCTATTTATATTTCAAAATTTTTAATGTAAGATGAAACATCCCAGTTTCAATATGGGATGTTGCTGCCGTCCACTATGATATCCTGCCTTCTAGGTGCCAAGAAGTGTAAAGCTGGCTACAGAAAGCATTAAGCAGACAACTCACTTTGCAGAGACCTGACCCTGGCCTCTCCCTACAGGTTGGACACTAACAGCAGCAGCTAGTCCTGGGCTTGGACTTCTTTCTGCTAATGTCTTAGGTCAGGGCCAGATGCAATTGAATATAGGGGATTGAGACTGATTTCCTTGGAGTCCTTGGCCCTTATCTAAAACATTAGCAGAAAGAAGTCCAAGGCCAGGACTCTCTTCAGGAGGCACTCTGATGCCAGCCCCCAAGATACATTTCCATTCTGCCCGCTCTCTCACAGTATTCTAGGAGACCTTCTACTTTTTCTCTCAAGGCCAGGACTAGCTGCTCACTGAAATCAAGAGTGTGAGGCTTGTAATGGAGGCATCAACCTACGACCATTTTCAGCATTTGGTCATTGCCCTTTTTAGAGACCAATCAAAATTAGAAAGGGAGCAGAAGCAGCCTATCTTATTAAGCTGTTTTTAAACTGCAAAATTTTATGCCTGGTTGTTCTGCTTGCTAGTTTCCTCTCCTGTGATGTGAAGAAGGAATGAGTTTTTGCTTCACTGAAGATTCTACTTCTAAGTTGTGTCCTTAAGGTATTACATGTTAACAAAATGTTGACAGATCAGACAGAATTTTTAAGTGCTTCTTCTTTTTTTTCTTACTAAGATTTTTTTTTCTTAAGCAGAAGTACTGCTAGCAGCACCCTCAGTGTTCATTTCATCAAAGGACTCTCTAAACATATCATATATTTATTGCATCTTTAGCAGTAATAATTTTCTTTCCAGCTTTCAAATTACTATATATTTGTTACTGCACCACTGAGGGAGGAGATCATTTGTTATTAGTTCCTTGTCTGATGTGAAACATTTAATTTGAACTGAAACCACCCCACAAGAAAATAAACAGTGCATTTCATAAACGAAGTGTCTCCTTCTCTCACTGGGAGGCAGTGGGAATCATTTTGACCATATGGTGTGTATTTATCATCTGATGGCTTATGAGCTGCTCTGCTGTCTGCCTCCCTTTTCCCCTCAGATATGGGCACTGGCTCTTTTTCAACTAAGTGAGGTCAACTTATTCTTAGAGTTTCTAAACACTAGAGGTTCATCAGAATCCTCAGGGGTGAATTTTTAAATACTAATGACCAAGCCACATCACTCTTAGGTCTATCACCATGGTGGGACAGTTTAGTGAAGTGGTTACTCTCTTGGGCTCTAAAGCTAGATTGCTTGACTATAATACCTAGCTTTGCCACTAAAGACTGGGAGCTGGTAGGCAAATTATTTAGTCTTTCTAGGCCTCAGTTGCCTCAATTGCAAAATGGAGGTAATATTATTAATATTACCTAAATCACAGAATTATTTATATATATAATTATATAATATTTTATAATTATATAACATAATACTAATATATTATCAATATTATCTAAATCACAAAGTTATTCATGTAAAGTGATTAAAACAAATCCTGATTCACAGGAAGTACCTGATAATGTTGGCTATGACCTTTACTGATGAATACCACAATTCTCACTTTAAAATTTTGATTTTCAATGTTGTGTTTAACTTCTGCTGTATAGCAAAGGGATTCAGTTATATTAACATACACAGACACACACACATATGTATATTGAGATGGTTGGATGGCATCATCGACACAATGGATATGAGTTTAATTGAGCAAACTCCAGGACATAGTGAAGGAGAGGATAGCCTGGCCTGTTGCAGTCCATGGGATCACAAAGAATCAGATATGACTTAGCAACTGAACAACAACAAATGTAGTTTTATATATATACATATATATTCTTTTTCATATTCTTTTCCATTATAGTTTATCATCAGTTCAGTTCAGTCACTCAGTCCCGTCCGACTCTTTGCAACCCCATGAACTGCAGCATGCCAGGCCTCCATGTCCATCACCAACTCCCAGAGTTTACCCAAACTCATGTCCATTGAGTCGGTAATGCCTTCCAACCATCTCATCCTCTGTCATCCCTTTCTCCTCCTGCATTCAATCTTTCCCAGCATTAGGGTCTTTTCCAATGAGTCAGCTCTTCGCATCAGGTGGCCAAAGTATTGGAGTTTCAGCTTCAACATCAGTCCTTCCAATGAACGCTCAGGACTGATCTCCTTTAGGATTGACTGGTTGGATCTCCTCGCAGTCCTAGGGACTCTCAAGAGTCTTCTCCAACACCACAGTTCAAAAGCATCAATTCAAGTTTATCATAGGGTATTGAATATAGTTCCCTGTGCTATACATTAGGAAATTCTTGTTTATCTACCCTATATATAATAATTTTCATCTGATAATCCCAAATTTTCAATCTTTTCCTCCACCACCACCCCGTTTGGCAACCACAAGTCTGTTCTCTATGTTTGTGTGTCTGTTTCTGTTTTATAGATAAGCTCATTTGTGTTGTATTTTAGAGTCCATGTATAAGGGATATCTTACGGGATTTGTCTGACTTACTTCAATTAGTATAGTTTCTTTGTTGTTGTTCAGTCACTAAATCATATCCAACTCTTTGTGACCCCATGTACTACAGCTCATTAGGGTCCTCTGTCCTTCATTATCTCTTAGGGATTGCTCAAATTCATGTCCAGTGACTCAGCGGTGCTATCTTAGCATCTTATCCTCTGCCACAGCCTTCTCCTTTTACCTTTAATCTTTCCCAGCATAAGGGTCTTTTCCAGTAAGTCAGCTGTTAGCATCAGGTCGCCAAAGTATTGGAGCTTCAGCTTTAGTATCAGTCCTTCCAGTGAATATTCAGGACAGGTTTGATCTCCTTGCTGTCCAAGAGACTCTCAAGAGTCTTCTCTAGCACCACAGTTTGAAAGCATTGATTCTTCAGTGCTAAGGCTTCTTTACAGTCCAACTTTCACATCCATACATGCCTACAGGAAAAACCATAGCTTTGATTATACAGACCTTTGTCAGCAAAGTGATGTCTCTACTTTTTAATATGCAGTCTAGGTTTGTCATAGCTTTTTCTTCCAAGGAACAAGTGTCTTTTAATTTCATGGCTGCAATCACCATCTGCAGTGATTTTGGAGCCCAAGAAAATAAAATCTGCCACTGCCACTTTTTCTTCATCTATCTGCCATAAAGTGATGAGATCAGATGCCATGATTTTAGTTTTTTGAATGCTGAGTTTTAAGCCAGCTTTTTCACTCTCCTCTTTCACCCTTATCAAGAGGCTGTTTAATTCCTCTTCACTTTCTGACATTAGAGTGGTATCCTCTGCATATCTCAGGTTGTTGATATTTCTCCCAGCCATCTTGATTCCAGCTTGAGACTCATCCAGCCTAGCATTCTGCATGATGTACTCTGCATATAAGTTAAATAAGCAGGGTGACAATATACAGCCTTGACATACTTCTTTCCCAACTTTGAACCATTTTTTTGTTCCATGTCCGGTTCTAACTGTTGCTTACTGACACACAAACAGGTTTCTCAGGTGATAGGCAAGGAGGTCTAGTATTCTTATTTCTTTAAGAATGTTTCAGTTTGTTGTAATCCACACAGTCAAAGGCTCTAGCCTTTGTTAATGAAGCAGCTGTTTTTTGTGGAACTCCTTGCTTTCTCCATGATCCAACAAATGTTGGCAATTCAATCTCTGGCTCCACTGCCTCTTCAAAGCCCAGCTTGTACATCTGGAAGTTCTCAGTTCATGTACTGCTGAAGCCTAACTTAAAGGGTTTTAAGCATAACCTTGCTGGCATGAGAAATGTGTACAATTGTTTGGTAGTTTAAACATTCTTTGGCATTAGCTTTCTTTGGGATTAGAATGAAAACTGACCTTTTTAAATCCTATGGCCACTGCTGAGTTTTCCAAATTTGCTAACATTATTGAGTGCATATTTTAACTGCAACATCTTTTAGGATTTTAAACAGTTCAGTTGGAATTCCTTTATCTCTACTAGCTTTGTTCATAGTAATGCTTCCTAAGGCCCACTTGACTTCCCATTCTAGGATGTCTGTCTCTAGGTGAGTGATCACACCATCGTGGTTATCTGGGTCATGAAGATCTTTTTTGTATAGTTCTTCTCTGTATTCTTGCCAGCTCTTCTTAATATCTTCTGCTTCTGTTAGGTCCTTACCATTTCTGTCCTTTATTGTGCCCATCTTTGCATGAAATGTTCCCTTGATAGCTCTAATTTTCTTGAAGAGATCTGTAGTAGTCTTCATTCTATTGTTTCCCTCTATTTCTTTGCCTTGTTCATTTAAGAAGGCTTTCATATCTCTCCTTGCTATTCTCCAGAACTCTGCATTCATTTGGGTGTATCTTTCCCTTTCTTCTTTGCCTTTCACTTCTATTCTTTTCACAGCTATTTGTAAGACCTCCTCAGACAATCACTTTGCCCTCTTGCATTTCCTTTTCTTTGGGATGTTTTGGTCAGTGCCTTTTGTACAATGTTATGAACTTTTGTCTATAGTTCTTTAGGCACTCGTCTACCATATCTAATCCCTTGAATCTATTTGTTAGCTCCACAGTATAATCATAAGGGATTTGATTTAGGTCATACTGAATGTCCTAGTGGTTTCCCCTACTTTCTTAAATTCAAGCCTGAATTTTTCTATATGGAGCTCATGTTCTGAGCCACAGTCAGCTCCAGGTATTGTTTCTGCTGACTGTATAGAGCTTCTCTATCTTTGACTGTGAAGAACATAATCAATCTGATTTTGGTCTGACTATCCGGTGATTTCCATGTGTAGAGTCATCTCTTGGGTTGCTGGAAAATGATGTTTGCTGTGACCAGCGTGTTTTCTTGTCAAGACTCTGTTAGTCTTTGCCTTGCTTCATTTTGTACTACAAGGCCAAATTTGCCTATTATTCTGGATATCTCTTGACTTCCTACTTTTGCATTCCAATCCCTTATGATGAAAAAGACATATTTTTTTGGTGTTAGTTCTAGGTCCCATAGGTCTTTGTAAAACTGGTCAACTTCAGCTTCTTCAGCATCAGTGGTTGGGGCATAGACTTGGATTACTGTGATGTTGAATGATTTGCCTTAGGAATGAACCAAGATCATTCTGTCATTTCTGAGATTGCACTCAAGTGCTTAAGACTCTTTTGTTGAGTATGAGGGCTACTCCATTTATTCTAAGGGATTCTTGCTCACAGTAGTAGATGCAATGGTCAACTGAATTAAATTCTCCCATTCCCATCCATTTTAGTTCATTGATTCCTAAAATGCCAATGTTCAATCTTGCCATGTCCTATTTGACAACATCCAACTTACCTTGATTCGTGAACTTAACATTCCAGGTTCCTAAGCAATATTGTTTTTTACAACTTCAGTCCTTAATTTCACAACCAGACACATCCCTACTGAGCATCATTTACACTTTGGGTGAGCCACTTCTTTCTTTCTGGAGCTGTTAATAATTGCCCTCCACTCTTCCCTAGTAGCATGTTGTATACATTCTGACCTGGGGTGGTGCTCATCACCTGGTGTCAAAACATTTTGCCTTTTCATACTGTTTACGGGATGCTCCAGGCAAGAATACTGGAATGGGTTACTATTTCCTCCTCCAGTGGACTTTGTTTTGTCAGAACTCTTCACTATGACCCGTCTGTCTTGGGCAGCTCTGCACAGCATGGCTCATAACTTCATTCAGTTATGCAAGCCCTTTCAACATAACAAGGCTGTGATCCACAAAAGGGATAATATCTCCTAGGTCATTCCACATTGTTTCAAATGGCAAGATTTCATTCTTATGGCCCAACATAAAAGTAGTATAAATAAAGGAATGGACTTCCCTGGTGACTCGGTGGTAAAGAACCTGACTGCAAATGCAGGAGACATAAGAGATGTGGGTTCGATCCCTGCGTCAGGATGGTCCCCTGGAGAAGGAAGTGGCAACCCACTCTAATATCCTTGCCTGGGAAACCCCATGGACAGAGGAACCTGCTGGCTACAGTCCATAGGGTCGGAAAAGAGTCAGACATGACTTAGTGACTAAACAACAATGAATCACGTTTTGACTGTCATTTTCCAAATATCAGTATATTGTGTTAAATTTAACCCTCAGAATGTAACTACCTATCTTCAAGTGAATCTGTTAAAGAAACTAGTTGTATTGCTAAATGGCTATGCTTTTTCCACTCCTGGACGTAATAGGAAGTTAAAATAGTGGAAAGTTACTAACACACAATATTCTTTCAGCACAGCCCTGCCATATTATAATGTTTTACTTTTAGATCTTTAAGCAATTTAATACAGAATGGATTTCATTATCTTAAGAAAACTATTGACCAAAAATAAAAGGTGGAGAGAGAAAAAAACAAAAGCATTTTACAATCAGAAGGTTAATGGCCTTATATGAAAGGGAATTTTGCAAATGCTTTTCCTTTAAAGTGAAATTGAACAAAGGCCAAACTGATTATTGAGGGAACAATGCTGCCATGGTTAGGAGGAAGTGAGTTAATTGAACTGATAGGTTCTTTCCATATGGAATAGCCATGACTCTATGATTCAATTCACAAGAATGCATCCACTGACAAATGGACTATGATTTTTCCATGTATACATTACAAGGAAACATGTAACTATCTGAGCCTTGGGTCTCTCATCAAAAGAGTAATGTTGAAATTGACACATGGGAAAGTCTTTTTACTGGAAAGACAATGTGTACTCATTTGGCATCTGCAGGTTCAAAGCCACTAGACAAGGAACTATTCGGGAAGCAATCTGGTGAGATGACAAACTTCAGTCTCCAGTGCTCTGTGAATTTCCAGTCCACGCCACTTCCATCTGCTAAAAATGTAGCAGCCCCAGTATGGCCCCCATACTCCGTATTAAGAGCAGATGTTCTCTCTGCAAATAGGTTTCCCTTTTAAAGTTGAACCATCAGACTCCATTATAATCTACTCTCCTGTCATTTCCTTTGTTACACTTTTTCTGCCAACAGATTGTGAGGCACTAAGCATTTTAAGCAAAGTTCTGCAAAATTGCTAACATCTAGCAATAAATATTAATGCTCAACTGTTACATGATAATGAGAGGTGGATATAAAGTTGGCTAACCCTTGACAGTAAGTGGCAAATCATTACCTGATATTCACTTTAACAAGTGTGATCAAGTATGGGAAGAGTAACATGGAAACTTACATTACCATATGCAAAATAGATAGCCAATGGGAATTTGGTGTATGGCTCAGGAAACTCAAACGGGGGCTCTGTATCAACCTAGAGGGGTGGGATAGGGTGGGAGATGGGAGGGAGGTTCAAAAGGGAGGGGATATATGTTTGCCTATGGCTGATTCATGTCGAGGTTTGACAGAAAACAGCAAAATTCTGAAAAACAATTATCCTTCAATAAAAAATAAATTAATTAAAATAAAAAATAATGAACTATTATTAGTAGAATAGGCATGAAATACAGTTTTGAGTGATTCTATTATATAGCACTTTCTAAAGGGAAAATCATAAAAGATGACTAAATGAATGGCAGACATACTTTATTATATTGTAGTTAATTGGGATGGAGAAGTTGGGGACAAGGAGACTATACTTTGATATTTACAGGCGCATACACACACAGGTCACTGAAAAAATAAGTACTTCTCCTCATCCTTCTTCAAAGAGGCTTTTCCCAGCCTCTTGAAGAATTTGCTTTTAGTGCTAGGAAGCTAAAGTGAAAATTGCTCAGTTGTGTCCGACTCTTTGCAACCCCATGGACTATACAGTCCATGGAATTCTCCAGGCCAGAATACTGGAGTGGGTAGCCTTTCCCTTCTCCAGGGGATCTTCCCAACCCAGGGATTGAAGCCAGGTCTCCCATATTGCAGGTGGATTCTTTACCAGCTGAGTCACAAGGGAAGCCCACTAGGAAGCTAAGGTACAGAAATATTAAGTAATTTGCCAAGTCTGAAAGAGATAGTAGACTGGATTTGAACTCTAGGCTGAAAGAGTCTAAAGATAAGTTTAGTCATTATACCATTTGCTTCTTCTGCCAGGACAAAGCACCAGTTTTGAAAGGCCCTACAAAATGCTATTATGAAAGCAGCCTGCAGCACCGGCACAAACTTAGCAGACCTTCTAGAGACATTAGGCCAGCAATATCTAAGAAATTGAGCAGCTAACTTAAGTGACCTTTCAGAGATCATCACAGAGAAGCGCATAGGGCCTGCAGTATGAACAAGCTACCAAAGATCAAAAAATAAGCAAAAACAAAGCCTGGGGGTGGGAGGATTACAATTTTGTTATTCTGTAAGACAGACTGTTTGTTTGTGTGCTGGGGTGCTGTATCTTAAATACTTATTTGGAGAGCACTACATTACTTGTAGTTAAGGATATGGGATGCAGAACCTGATAGTTGTTTCATTTGTAAAATGGGGTTCATAATATAATTCTTTAGGGCTGTTAGAAAGATTAAATGAAAGAAAATATGTCAAACTCTTACCACAAAAACGAACAAAGTAAGTACTCAGTAAGTGTCACGTTCTGCTGTTTTTGTTGTTTTACAGTTGATGATTTTCTTGCCTGTCTTCCCAAATTGTCCATGAGTCACTTGACTGCAAAGACTTATTTCTCTTTGAAAGACAATGAGGGACACATGTATACCCATGGCTGATTCATGTCAATGTATGGCAAAAAACCACCACAATATTATAAAGTAATTAGCCTCCAACTAAAATAAATAACTTTTTTTTAAAAAAAGAAGAAAAACAAACAGAAAAAAGAAAGACAATAGGATGCAATGGTTGAAAGCAGTCCTGGGAACCATACTACCTGGATATAATCCTGTCTCTGCCACTTCTTGCCAATGAAATTTTGAACAGGTTATTAATCACTCTATGTCTAGACTTCTTCATCTATAAAATGGGCTTAAAGATAGAATTAACTTCCTAAATGTGTCAGAAGGATTAGAGCATAAGTTCCATGAGGACATTAATTTTTGTTTGTTTTGTTCAGTCATGTAATCCCAGTGCCCAGAACGTAACTGGTACACAACAAGTGCTCCACACAAATATGCTAAAAGATTAGACAAAAATCACCTTGAACAGATCCTGTACAGGTATATGAAGGTTAGCTCTTATTTACATCTCTACCATTGGAACTTAGTACAGTGCTCTGCACAGGTTAAGCCCTCAAGAAATATTAACAGAGTAAATGAATGAATGTTGTTCCTCTAGACAGGGCCAGCCCACATTCATGAGAAACTGTGAAATTATTGAAGTTTCACCTTTCATACCATGGCCTCCATCACCTACATCACATACGAACATGTGTAACTCGCTTTAGTAGCTAAGAAAAAAAAGAAAGATTACTGAGGAACAAATGAAATAGAATGTCAGATATGTAAAAGTTCATTGATTGAATAGTTCAAGGATTGAATAGTTCAATCCTTCCATCTGCTGATTTATTCTGTATTCAGTAAAAATTATTTTATTGAGCACCTACTATAGGCTTGATCCTGTGATTAGAAGCTGGGCCTACAATGGTAAGCAAAATATTTATGATCCCTGCCCTCATAGAGTTATAGATCTTATAGCCTCATCATTTTCCTCCTCTGTGGTTAATTTTCCTCTGAAAAATTAGGAAGTTGAATGATCATTAAGGTACTTTCAGCTTGGAAATAAAATGTAACATGTTGGTTAAAATCCCAGGTTTTCAGATAAAGCTACTTGTATTTGAATCTCATATCCAATACTTGACTAGCTGTTTGAACCTGAATCAAGGAAAGGCTCTCTAAGCCTCAGTTTCCTCATCTGCAAAACAGGAATGAACTTGATAATAGGAACTATGTTGCTGTGATGTTAGTTGGATTAAACAAGAATATATATATTTCATTTTGATGGTGCCTGACACATACTAAATGTTCAACAAATAGTGATGAATATTTTTCAACCTCTGTCAATCTATAATGTGCAATCCCTGAGGCCCCATGTGGGAAAATGTTTCCTCTAAGGCCAGCTGTATTTACAGAGGTCAATAGGGCCAATTTGCATCTCAGAACTATTTTTCTGATATGTCTTTGGATTTCACTTCCTTTTGATTGTCAGATAAAAACGTGAAAGCCCTCAGCTCCTGCAATACTTTATTACCTATGCCATTTTGCTAAGCAACATCTGGATAGTGTCAGATTGTGATAAATCATAAGAAAAATCAGGCAAGAAAAAACGGATAGTAAATGTCTAGGATGTTGCTAAAGCTTTAGTTAGGGCAGCCAGGAAAGGCCTCAATGAGAAGTACCACCACCACTCAGAACCCCGGTATGTGTGTTTGCTCCCTTGAGGTTTCCCAATGTGGGATTCTCTTTCTTAAGGTGTCCTGGGAAAGAAGGTCCTCTTGTACTCACCGCTTTCTGACTGAGCCTGCTGTTCTAATCACAGTATTCTTTGGTTTATCACAGCCAGATGCAGCTCCCTGACAAAGTGCTGGGAGGGATTTAAAACATCTTCAACTGCCTTTGGAGACCTCAGAAGGGATTGATCCAGGCCAAATATTTGACCTGTTATCTGAAAATAAGTAAGTGAAAAACTATCATATGCTTAACTCAAGCAGCACCCAGGTGCTGTTTCTGGAGCTCAGCCCAGTCTGCATCGTTTCCCCAGGACCAGTCTGTGACCAGTAAGCATGACCTTCTCTGATAGAAACTCACTAGTGAGTTCTTTGTGTCAAACTAGCTATTTTTTAAGCAAAATTATAACAGTGAATCCAACAATTATCAGTTGGCTCCCTTATTGGCAATAATTACTGATCAAAAGAATATAAATATTTGTAGGCACTCTCCCTTCTCACTTACCCCATCCCAGAACCTTCTAAGCACCCTTCTCCATACACATACACACACACAAATAGACATACCTACACCTTTTTATCTCAGTACAATCAAGTTTCAGGGATAAGAAAAGTGAAGATGGTGCAGAAAGTTAAGCTTGACATTCATTCTATGAGAAAACGCTACAGTAAACTGTTAAGACCTCACATTTTTCAAGAAACAAAGAGCCTGAACTTTAAAAAGTCGATGTACTGCGAAAAGAAAAAAAAACAAAAAACAAAAACTGGTGAATGAAAAATAACTATTGGCAAAGTAAATTACTTTTCCCATGGAGTTTTTATGCTGAAAAATATAACAGTGAGGTAATGTTTCATTGAAAGAAAAAAAGGAAACACCCTAAGTATAATGAGTTCAGTAACTGCAAACTTTGAGGAGAAAAAAGTTAGCCATCAGATGCCAACCTCATAACCTCTATACAGTTGCACTCCACCAGCAGCTCAGGGCTTTCTACTTTTGCTTAGTAGATTTTTCTCAATTCTAGAAGTTACCATTTCCCTTCTCTCTACCTCTGGATGTTCTTCAGTACGCAAAACCTGAAGATGTCTTCTATTTCTGGACCAGACTATACTGAGTCTTCTGACTGCAAGGAAATAGAATGTCACAATTCCAAAAGACAGAGTCTACCCACAGTTCCATTCCCCTTTATTCTCTAGGAAATATAAAGCCCAAGTGTATTAACAATTATTAAATTATTAAATATTATCCCCTCAACTACCATGTATTGATATATTGGAAATTTTTCATAATAAAATTCAAAAATTCAAGGTCCAAATAATTTCCAGGTACTGTTACTCTGCTTCCAGCCTTCTACCAACAGGAAGTAATTCTAAGTTGTCTAGATGGTCCTGAACCTCAGGAGTGGCGTCATACATTTGATGATTGTAGAGCAGACCAGAGGGGATTTTGCCTGTAGCCTATTCACACAGGGAATACTACTCAAGTAAAAAAAAAAAAAAAAAAAGGATCGTGTTGTTCTGATCCATTAATTACTTTTCCCAGGGCCAATTAGGGTTTCCTTTTACTCATAGGGCTTCCCTGGTGGCTCAGACGGTGAAGAATCTCCCTGCAATGTTGGAAACCTGGATTTGATCCCTGCTTTGGAAAGATCCTCTGCTGGAGGAAATGGCTACCTACTCCAGTATTCTGGCCTGAAGAATTCCATGGACAGAGGAGCCTGGCAGGCTCCAGTCCATGGGGTCGCAAAGAGTTGGACACGACTGAACGACTTTCACTTCACTTTTACTCATTTAGCTTAGAGAAGAACAAGTATCCCGCTAATATATATATACATGTGTGTGTGTGTGTGTGTGTGTGTGCGCGCGCACACGTGCTTATGTGCGTGTGCTTAGTTGCTCAGTCATGTCTGACTCTTAGCGACCCCATGGACTGTAGTCTTCCAGGCTCCTCTGTCCATGGGATTCTCCGCAAGAATACTGGAGTGGGTTGCCATATCCTCTTCCAGGGGAAATTCCCAACCCAGGGATGGAACTCAGGTGTCCGTCCCACATTGCAGGTGGATTCTTTACCATCTGAGCCACTAGGGAAGCCCACACACACACACACACACACACACACACACACACACACACACATTTCAAAATGCTGCAAATCACATTACTTTGCATGGTGATAGACACTGCAAAAGGGATGGTTACTGTGCAGTGTATATAATCAGAAACACCTGATATTAAAAAAATGATTTCAAACTCATTCTAGTTGCCTGCTTTTTTTTCTCCCACATGGCCCTATCTTTTATTTCTCACAATTATCTTTCCTCTCCTCCCCATTACCTATTCTGTCGCACCTAACAGAACCTCATACCTCCCCAGAGTTTTACAATTATTCTTGCCTGTCTCCAGTCTTTATTATTTATTGATATTGATATCATTTTTGGCTACAAAGAGACAATGGAGAATGTATCCAGATTGGATCACTTCTCACCTTCTCCATGGCCATCACCCTGATTCAGGCTACCATTTTTTCTGGCCTGAATTATTGTAATAGCCTCCTAATTGATCCCTCTGCCTCTGCCTTTGACCCTCTGTAGGCCATCAGTCAGAGTGATAGATACTATTAAATTCTGAGCCAGATTACTGCTCTGCTCAAATCTGAAGATGTCTAATATCTCTGGACCAGATACAAATGTGGCTACTAATTCAGTTTTCTTGGGTCTTTATTCAAATATTACCTTCTCCGTGAGATCTTCTCTGGTTGTCCTAACCAAAGTTTCTGAAACACCTAAGGCTATCTTATTCCCCTGAATGATTATTTTGCTCTCTTTGGCATTTATCACAATCTGATATAACATATTGTACTATTTATCTTATTTATTGTCTGTATTCTTCACAGAATGTAAACTTCATGAGGGCAAAGATTTTTGTGTATGTTGTTCATTAGTGTATTCCTAGCACCTAACCAGGAGATGGTGAGGGACAGGGAAGACTGGCATGCTTCAGTCCATGTGGTCTCAAAGAGTCTGACATGACTGGGTGACTGAACAACAGCAACAAGCACCAAACAGACTACCTATCATGTAGTAAGTGCTCAGTTAGTATTTGTTGGATAAACGAATGAATCAGAAACCACAATAGCTACATGTGTATGTCTTTGTGGCTGTGTGTTGGTGGTGGTAGGGCTGTTGGTTGAAGGATAAGATAGGAAATAGTATTATATGATCATATTCCTCTAATCAAACCATTATAAATTCTCCCATTTACCAATTCTTTTCTCTCATTTTTGCCCTTTAACCCTCAATCAAATAATAAAATTTGTTAAGTTTTCTTTTTAGTATCACTGCCACTGTCGTAATTCAAGTCCTGAAACCTCATACCTAATTTATAGCAAGTCTTCCACTTATTTTCCTCAATGTTCTTGGCACTCTCAATCCATTCTTCAGAGGAGTTGGGTACTTAGCAAACACTCAGAAGTGATACTTCCTGAAACTGCTCAAAGCTTAGGCTATGCACAATGGGCCAGGGTCGTAAAGGTAGAAATATGGTATATGAGGCTCAGAAAGAAGGAGAGTAGACACAGGTAGATTTCTTGTGATGTTCAGAGATGGACTAATCCTTGAAGAAGGAAGAAAGACAGAGATAGGCTGAAGAAGAAAATAACTAGCTCAATTTCTCAGACACAATAGTAAGCACAAAAATGAGAAGAATTGAGAAAGAGAATGTAGGGGAAAAAAAGAACTGTACAGCTAACTCTAAGATTCAAGCTTCAGCATTCTCAAAATTTGCAAGGTGTGTAGGTGACATCATCTAACAATTCAAGCTAAAGTGCTATGTAACAAGGGTATCTCTTTCTTCCTCTGAGTTGTGTTCTTTGAACAGATTCATTTTGTAAAGTTGGGTTGGAGATTGAATTTATGTAAAATTGTGCTTTACTTGTCACATACACGTATGTACTTATTTGTATACATGCATGTGACATACACATTGATAAAGGCAAAGAGAGAAAGAATTTGTTCTGTGACTTTTTTTCTCTCTCTGGTGATTTTGAAAAGTATTTTTCTAGCTCATTGCATATTAATCGAGGTTAGATAAATATTTCATTTGTATTAACACTTCAAGGGGAAGAAATATAGAAAATAAGGAGTATGGCATATAAAGGGGACACTGATGTGGAGCTTCTCAAGATATGTGCCTATGAGTAAGACACTATGATGTCTCTAGTTACAGTGCTTACTACTCAGAATTGGGGGTGAGTTGCTTTGCATGTGAAAACTGGGAGAATCTTTGTGTGAGGAATGTACAAAGTCCTGGGAATTGTAAACAAAAGTATTTGTATACACACTACAACAGTAAATTTTAGTAGTGGCAACAGAGATCATCCAGCCTATGCATGCATGCTGAGTCCACTTCAGTCATGCCCGACTCTGTGCAACCCCATGGACTGTAGCCCACCCAGGTTCTTCTGTCCATGGGATTCTCTAGGCAAGAATATGGGAATGGGTTGCTATGCCCTTCTCCAGGTAATCTTCCTGAAACAGGGATCGAACCCACATCTCTTACATCTCCTACATTGGAAGGTAGGTTCTTTACCATTCGTGCCACCTGGGAATCCCATCATCCAACCTACAAAGCCTAAAATACATACTATGTGTTCCTATACAGAAAAAGTTTGCTGATCATAGACATGGAGAGTTGAATGGAAAATCTCAGAGTACATTGCAGGTAACAAATATTAAGTGTTTGTGAAATGTTTGTTTCAGTTATGTGTGTGTGTGTGTGTGTGTGTATGTGATACTGAGTTATCACACAAAATGCATTTCTTACTATGGGGAGCAATCCCCCAAAATTGAAAAGTACTCTTGTAGTCCATGGTAAGGAGTTTGAACTTCACCTTAAGAGAAACCATTGACAGATTTTAAGCAGAGTTGTGATTTAACCAGCATTGTGTTTTAACAAGATCTTTCTGGCTACAATGTGAAGAATGTGAAAAATAGAGGCAGGGTAGATGAGAGGAGGAAAATTAGGAGACTATTTCAGTCATCCAAATGAGGGATGCTGTGGCCTGGATCACAGTGGTGGCAGAGTAAAGCTTATTGGATATTTGGGGGAAAGCCTCTCTCTATTAATTTGGGAATATAAAATGCCTCTGTCTTGGTCTATGACATGCCATATTTTTCTGCTAAAAGAAAAAAATGCTAGAATAGAGTTGGCAAAACACCTCAGTGCTTAACATTGCCTGTAACTCAATTCTGAGTAACAAAACCCTAAAGCATTGTATCCCAGACTGAGAAAGTTCTGGACCACTGAGGCAAACTGGACAATATCATTTCAATAATAGGAATTTTAAAATGGATTGGTCTGTAAATTCTTTACATCAAGGCTTCCTTTAGGGGAACCTGGTATATTCATCACCAAAAACTTCATGCATGTAATTGGGATCATTCCTCTCCACCTTTACCATTTTTCTTTGACCACACTTCCTAGTTTAGCTCTGTGTTAGGGCCTTTGCTGACTTTGAAGGGCCAGATAAGGGGCCTTTGAGGGCCTATCAACACCTCTTTGTGACCCCACTTGAACGATGAAGTAAGCATGGTAACCAATTCATAGGCCTCTGGTGGCCAAGTCCTCACAACTGATTCAGCCACTTTTCTCAGCTAGTTTTTTTTTTTGTTTTTTTTTTTGTTTTGTTTTTTTTTGACTCCTTGATATCTTTCCTTGCAACAGTCTGGGTTTCAATTTCTCTTTCAAGTATGTCTCCCCTCCACACCCCCACAACCACCCTGCTTTAGCCTTCAACCCCTCACCCTCAACCAACTTTTTGGATCTAAAAAAGTCACCAAGTCCTGTTGTGGACATATTTTGGTATCAATTCCAGCTGTGCTGACCTGTAACACACATGAACACATCCTTGACAGATTGCTTGAAACCTAGAGGGACAGATGAATATAAGGTTACCAGACTTTTTTTTTCCATTTATTTTTATTAGTTGGAGGCTAATTACTTTACAATATTGTAGTGGTTTTTGTCATACATTGACATGAATCAGCCACCCCAAAGTTCATCGCAGCACTGTTTATAATAGCCAGGACATGGAAGCAACCTAGATGCCCATCAGCAGATGAATGGATAAGGAAGCTGTGGTACATATACACCATGGAATATTACTCAGCCATTAAAAAGAATTCCTTTGAATCAGTTCTAATGATGAAACTGGAGCCCGTTATACAGAGTGAAGTAAGCCAGAAAGATAAAGACCAATACAGTATACTAACACATATATATGGAATTTAGAAAGATGGTAACGATAACCCTATATGCAAAACAGACTTTTATTTCAAGAACTGTTGACTAGCTAGAGTGCACAGACTCTAAAAGGAGCCATAGTTCTGTTGTGCATGACTCATGCAACTTGAAAGGCAGGCCCTGGGTATAGAAGGAGTAAGGGGTTGCCTGTGAGGCTAATAGAAAGCCCCCACTGCTGCTATCACTTCTTTGAACCATGACACTGAGTTCACAAAGATCTCAGTTAAAATATATGTTTTTTAGATGGATAAATGCCTGAAGATATTAGCATCAATTGTTAATACTCTAGTAAGGAAGAACTTGCCAGGTTAATTCCATGTTCCTTAAGAGTAGTTGAGAAGAGTAATAATGTCTAAGTAGGTAGATGTGGTTTTGAATCGCAGCTCTGCTACTTAATATGACCTAGGGCAAGTCTCCTAACCCTCTAAGCCTCAATTTACTTATGTATAAAATGGAGATAGCATCATCTACCACATAAAGTTAGTGTGAGGATAAAATAAGATAACATTTGCAAAAATGCCTGGCACATGGTAGGTTTCAATAAAAGTGTGACTCCCTTAAACCCTAGCAGAGGAAAACCCTAGAAGAGATGAGATTCAGCTAAGTTTTAGAGATGAAGTGGAACAGGAAGTAGGAAGGCCCTTACAAGAGAGAAAAGAGTTCTGGCTGGGAAGAGGGGACATACTGGAAAGCCTAGACAGCTAAAAGAAATTAAGGCTCTGGGAATCTGTGCAAAGTCAAGACACAAAATCACAAGGAAAAGGAGAGTAGGGAAGTGTTGGGACCATTAGCCCAGCTCCCTCCTCACTTCCAGGCAGAAACAGTAGGGTTTCCTAACAGGGCCCAGTGGACTTCCTGCAGTGCACTGATTCTTGAGAGAGTAGGGTGGGGTGATCCAGGAATTGCATGTAATGGAGGGAATCTTGTGTCAAGTCCTGCCTATCCTCCTTCTCCACACAAAAAAGAGATGCAGTGTCAGACATGTGCAACTAGGTCATTTGTCAACATGAAGGAAGGTTAAGGACCTTGCTTATACTGCAGTAGGTTGTCATGCCCTCCTCCAGGGGATCTTCCAGACCCAGGGATCAAGCTCACATCTCTGGCATCTCCTGCATTTGCAGATGGGTTCTTTACCACTAGCACCACCTGGGAAACACTCATAATGGCCTGAAAGTGAAAGAAAGTGAAAGTCACTCAGTTGTGTCCGACTCTTTGCTACCCCAGGACTATACAGTCCATGGAATTCTCCAGGCCAGAATACTGGAGTGGGTAGCCTTTCCCATTTCCAGGGGATCTTCCCAACCCAGGGATCGAATCCAGGTTTCCCACATTGCAGGCGGATTCTTTATCAACTGAGCTACTAGGGAAGCCCTACTAAGACTTAATGGCCTCCGAGCAAGTGACAGACCAGCCTCCCTCCAATACACTTTTGTGAGCATCTGTGAGTCTGTGTGAACATCTGCACATATATCAATCAGTCCATGTGACTTGTATGTCCCCGCACGTCTGTGTTTGCATTCTGAGGTAACATCTGCTAAACTACAGCACCAAATAGCTGGCTATTGCTGCAGCTTTAGGGCTAATGTGCTGGGGAATAAGATGCAATCTCCATTTAATACAGGTTAGTAGAGATAACAGAAAGATGGAGATTCAGGGAATCAGTGGATTTACTGGAGGTCAATTATTTTAATTGTCTAGATGGTAGGTCATGCTAAAGCAATTTAGCCTTTAACCGCTGAAGGCACTACTTGGAAATGGTCTGCCATGCTCCTTTTCTTCCCTCTTGCTCTTGATTTTTTTTTTCCTGCCAGTTGCAGCCGGAATGAATACTTACAGCCCAAGTGCTAATTCTCAGAGAATAATAGTTTGGATAAAGAAAGCTTGTCAGGGCTTTCACTGCAGCCTTGTTATGTGTGAAGTCAGAGCCTCTCCTGTTGCTTTGCTTTCAAACCTGAAGGCATCAAAGGGGCAGCTAGATCATCTTTGTTTTAAACTCTCTTTTCCCCTGCTGTCAGCCTCTACTATTTCTCACCTTTTTTAAAATTAATTCTTCAGAGAAGTCCCACTGTAAAGTTGGCCTGAAATGGTTTATTCTAAAGAATGGTTTTAGTGCTCTTGTATAAGGTACCACCCAGGAAAGTACCTCTCTGGATGTGAATGGGTCTCCCTCCTCAGAAAAAGGTATTGACTGGGATGGGAAGGACAGAAGGTACTGAGGAAATGACTGGAGCCTGGCTGAAGGAAGAATCCCCTCTTAGCTGGAGAGCTGGTGATTGTGTGAAATGAAAAAAGCAAGAGAAATCCTTTGGGTCCTCATGGACCTCACAGTCACTCCCAACACCATCCCCGACCCCCAGCCAACCAATACCCTCCGAGACACAATTCACCAAGCAGTCATTTTTCCATAATAGCCTTTAATACTAAAATGCATTAAATTTTTGAAGCAGAGAAAACACATTTAAGGGGAAACCAGAGAACCACCAGATAAAAGGAAACAATGTGGCAGATAACACCATTTAAAACATAACTGTAATAATTTAATAAAGCTGCTTTATCATCTTCATAAAATAGAGTGGTGATTCTTTTTTGTCTTTTTTTCTTTTTACAATGATTCAATCACTGTGAAAATGTACATAACATACAGATCAGCATATACAACAATTTCACCTTCATATAGTCAGCAACAAAGACTGCTTAATGAGACATACTGTACTTGCATCCCTCTAAATTTCCACCCTGGTTTGACAGGTAAACAGTAATAGTGTCATCAGGCTCATTCCCCTCACTAGAGGAGCGAAGGCGTAAGCCTTTTGCAACTAATACCTTAGCATTCAAATAGCACAAGAAGGTATTTGTTGCTGAATTTCTAGCTCAAGCTAGTCTGGCTCTTGGTCATTAAAGTCTGCATTCTAGCCTTCCTCAGCTGAACGCCAGCCAGTGCCAGTAAAAATCTACTTAACCAGTGCTGTAATGGTGTTAGCCGGTTTGTTTGCTAAGGTTGACAGCAACTTTCAGTTAGTTACAAGGTCATTTTTAATTGCCAATACAGCTGGAGCAACAATCAGCATCATCAGTTTTCCCTAATGACCTACAATGCTTTCCAATCAAGATCAGGTTTTCGTGGGTTGTTCTTTACCAAGAGAACCTTACAATATATATTTCAGACAAGGTGGTTGATTTTCTTTGTTTTTACAAAAAGCAATATGAGTTCTATTGGAAATTAATTCACTTTTTACACAACATGTGACCCACAGGCCAATTCCAGCTTCACAAGAAAATAAAGAGAGCTGCAACAACTTCATTAGGACAATGTGTTTTGCTCTGGAATATTTCATTATCAATATAAAGCCACCCAGTCCCAGCCCCACCCCCACACATCCCCTTTGAATATTACTTTGTTACATACTTAAACTAAAGAACAACATCTCAATACACTTTAGTGTCAGCAGATACAATTTGACTCATGAAATGACATCCTTAAATGTAATTTTACTGAGAAGGCAAACACTAGGACTGTATACAATGGACTTTTTAAGCTCATTTATGCCAGTTTTTCAAAGTCAGTTAGGGTCTTATTACCCTGGATAAACAGCCAAGTGGACCAGACTTGTCAGGATGCTCTGGGGACCATTCAACATCAAAATGATCCCCATAGAGTGAATTGGAATTCCAGCCAGAACTTCTATTATGTACAGTAATGATCCTTTTCCCACACCGGATGCCCAGTCAAGCTATCCTTACACACTTGTGTCTCCCAAAACTGCCCTTTGTCCTTGAGGCTTCAAGTGGACTGCTTTTATTTTGCTTATTAATATAATAGAGCAATATGAAAAATTCAACTGAATTCCCTTCAATCAGGTGTATGTTGAAGTAACACTATTGGGATGACACTGGATGGCTCCAATTTTCAGAGTTCTAAGTTGTATTCCTCTAATATTTTTGATTAGTGATCAATGGGTCACCAACTTATCAGTCTAAATGGACACCTTAGGTGCAATTAGCTCTACTAGGCAGGTTTACACTGGAGCAGTGATACTCAAAATGTGATCCCTGGACCAGATGCATCAGCATCACTTGGGAATTTTTAAATCACCAAAGACTCAGGCCTCACTCCAGACCTACTGAGCCAGAAACTCTAAGTGCAGGACCCATCAACCTGTGCTTTATCAAGTCCTCAACCTTTAGTGGGCATTTGATCCATATGAATTGCTAGGTCTCACCCCCAGAGGTTCTGCTTCAGTTAGTGGTGAGGACAGAGAATTACCATTTCTAACAAGTTCCCAAGTGACGTTAATACTGCTGGTCCAAGGTCTACACCTTGAAACCACAGCCTTTCAGGAAGTGCGGGGTCCCTTGGCCCATTACCTATTTGGGCAATAAAGTGGGCCATAATTTACTCTACTGGCTTTAAGAGAATCCAAAAGATGGTAAGTTTCCTTCTGAACAGGTTCATAGATTAGTCAGTATAGAGAAAAGAAAAAAGAGACTCCACACAGCACAGCTCCCTTCTTCCTATTCCTAGTATGTATATAGCATGTTCCCATATTTGGGGAGAAGCAATCAATCAATGCAGACTAACCTGTTTATATTGCATGAAACCATTCACCTGCTCAGGGATGTGCCCAAAGCAGTTAGTAGTAAAGCATGTCACACCTCAACATGTCACACCTAAACACACCTAAAATGTCAATTCCTCCCCAAAAGGGACATCAGAATATGTGGAATAGAACTCCCTAAGATTTAGGAACTGAAATTGATCCCTCATATTTAAGTGTGTAACATATTTAGAGAGGAAAAAAGGGAGAATATTTGGCCCTCTGGCCTTTGTGGCTTTTCATCAGACATGTTGGAAAGAAGGAGAGAAAAACATGAACCAAAAGGGAAAGTTAGGATCCTTGCACAAAATTTCTTTTTGCAGGCACAGCCTGACTATAAAACCAGCATACAAAGCCCTCCTAGGATGCACTTGTGCTTCTGGGAGGATGTATACATCAGACAACTGTAGAGGGGGAAAAAAAGATATTTTCTTAATGAGGGAAATTCTCTGAACATGCTCAGTAAAGGATTTGGAAGCCAAAGAATATCTGACTGCCCATTGCGAACAAAGTATTTTGAGAAGGAAAAAGGATTGGTCTATTGCTTGAAACTGAATTCTGGAGAAAAAAAAATGGGGGGGGGGGTGTGAATACAAGAGAGAAGCAGAATCAATGTCACTGCTACATTAACCATTTTAAATTTGGCTGGTAAGAGACATGGCAACCAGTGGCCACATAACATTGAATGTTCCAACTTGCCACAATCTTTTCAGCTCCCTCACCCCCACTGAGCACATAAGAAATACACCTGTACAAAAGCTGTCAAATCTGACTTGAAAGTGAGGTGGTAGCTAACAGTATAGCTAATATCTGGATGGATCAGCGGAGGAACAGTCTAAATTCTATGGGCAGCCATCATAAATTAAATGAAAAAAAAAGTTAATTTTTAACATGCTAAATAAACTATTCACTTGCAAACAAATAAATACTTAATTCAAAATCTACTACTAAAATGAAAATCTACTACTAAAATGAAATGAATTAAAGGGGAAAAAGCGAGAGAATTAAATGAGACAAAATGAAGATGCTATGATAATTGATTTTTAATTGTGTCAGTTTCAGGGGGAAATTTGCAGTCACACCAATAGTCTGCATGAGGTAGTATTCAGCACTGAATAAGAAATAAGGATGAATTTGTAACTTCATTTATAACTTCTTTTTCAGAAATATTCTCCCCTACTAACTCCATTCCCACTGCCTTACCCAGCCCCCTCCCTCAAACCCTCCTTCCCACAAAAGAAAATGTTGCCAGTTAATGTATAAAGCAGGAACTCAGGCAAAAATAACTAAAACATTTAAAAGAGTGGACTTATCTACCTAACTTAAGAAAATAAATCATCTTTTGCATTCTTAATGCTCTAAGCCTTTTTCTCTGGGTATTCTTGAATTTCAAAAAATGAAACAGATGAGAACATAACCACAAAACTTGTTTCTCTAGAAACAACTCTTTTAAGACCAAGGCAGAGCAAAGGTGACATACTTGTTTTTAAATTATGAACTCAGACTGCAAGAATACTATGTTGGCTAGTGAATATTAATAGACAGTTAATAAACAGGG
Organism: Cervus canadensis; assembly: GCF_019320065.1. Taxonomy (NCBI): domain Eukaryota; kingdom Metazoa; phylum Chordata; class Mammalia; order Artiodactyla; family Cervidae; genus Cervus; species Cervus canadensis. The sequence goes on from NC_057419.1 coordinate 88,874,559, forward strand.
GAGTTTGAGGAACGTTAAACAAACAGAAAAAGAATGTGTGTAACAAACTTGTTAATAAAAAAGGTGTATTCCTAGCCTAGAGCAAAGAGTTGGCTAAATCTAAAGGATTTTTATTTTAATAGTTTCCTGTTCACATTTTTTAATTTAAAAAATATATCAGTCATAAATATGAGTTCAAGTGTCCAAGTGTCTCCATTCTGAAGGCACAATAATTGGATTAGGGATGCTGTTACCTGTTACCTGTCTTTTCCTAAACATACATTTTGTACTGCTTACTCTGTCCCTATTTATACTCTTATGATACAGAGCTACATGGAGTTCTCAATTCCAGTCCATGACGTGCTTTGCAGTCTAATTCTAATCGTGTTTGGGAAACACTGAATCAGGAAGTATGTGTCTGAAAAGATGCTAATTTAGAATTCAAAATAGATTCAGGCTTTTCAAGTTTTAGATGATTGGAGATAGGGAATTTCTAAGCCTGGAAATTGATAACTTCAGGAGCAACTTTCCTGTTCAGGGCCTGAAAATCAGAAAAATTGATCTCATAAAATTTTCAGCACAATATTTCTGACAACTGCAAATTAGATAGCAGAATATCCAAAAATGACTTTCTGTAATGATCTATCATAGATCTGGGCAGAAACCTGAAAGTCAGGAAAAATACTCTGCAACATGGTGAGCAACCATTCTGTGCGTATCCTATGTGAATAAGTACCCTCCAAGTACTCAGCCTATATATGTGGCATTACTCATTCACTTGCCATCTCAGTTGTTCGCACTTTGTTTTTGTCTGTAGTTTTATTTTTTTTAAGAAAAAAACACCAATTTCTATAAGCCTTTTGCCACCACCACACACGTAGCAACTTGCAATATCAAATATGACAATAGCACAGCTAGCAAAAAGGTTCTTTAAAGCAGGGGTGTCCACAGCAAAGTAGCGGCATTGGAAAGTACTCGAGCTTCAGAAACAACCATTTGGGGACTCAATTTCACATCACTGAATCAATGAATAGTACACAATAAATGACCATTAACTTGTCTACACTACAAAACAGTGGCAAACTTATTAAAGGTGTCCAGAGCCTTTTTTTTTTTTTTTTTTGCTTTTTTAAAATGTAATCCTCCACAAACAATGGTAATTTTTATTATAATTTTGACATAGAAAAATATATAAATTCAAACACTTAATACATAATACTTTTCACAACTGAATTTGTCTCTGTTTCCCCAACATCGAGGCCCCATGAATGACTCAAGCCAAAGCTAATTTGCTCCAACGGAACACCCCTGCTGCCTGTTGAAACGAGAGGGATTGTCACAGACTGACAGTCATTTATAAACAATACATTTAGGGAAAGCTCTGAAATATAGCCACTCAAGAACCAACCATTGGTGAACAATTACAATGATCAGCTACTGCTTCTTTGCTAGCCAGCATGGTTTCTCTCTTTTTTCTTCCCCAAGACTGATTTAGAGAATAATATCCTTCAGACGCTTCACACCAGGAGACTCTTTGTCTCGACCTTCCTTCAGAATGGGGTTGACCTCATGCACGACTTTCTCGCCATCAGCTCCATGGGGTTCAGCTTCAGAGGGACGAGAAGGACCATTGTTGACATACTGCTCCAGATCACGGGCCGGGGGTGCCAGGGCAACAGTGTAAGACACAGAAGGCTTGGTAGGCAGAGGGCTCTTGAGATGCAGAGGGGAAGTGACAGGGCTAATAGCCTCACAGCCATTGCCTGCCTCCCGGATAGCGCTGTTGACCTTGGGGCTGCAGATGGTCACATCAACAGTCCTTCTCCCTTTCAGGGTGGGCCTCTCCTCAGCTGGGTGGTCACTGACATCCTTTCCAAAGGTTGCGAAAGTCCGCTTGGTGGGGCCGCAGTCGTCATAAGCTTCAACATCAGCAGCAGTAGCTTCAATGGACAGCGTGATGATGTTCCTCACATGCTCAGGGGACTTGGAGCAGGTGGGCATGGGGTTCCGGGGCATCCAGCACCTGTCAGAGTGGCCAAGAATCCGGCATTCTTCCCTGCAATGAAATCCTTCATTCTGATCTGTTTGAAGAAAATAAAAAATGTCAATTTCATCAGCTTTTCCCAGGAATCATCGTTACTTCCCAGTGCTCAGGTTTCTTAGGTACCCAGAGGTCCTCTGGGGAAATGACACTTTTAGATAGACCTTTATTGCCTTTTGGGACAAATGTGAAGAATTGGATTTTTAAAAAGCTGTAGATCTCCCCCCTCAACACTCTACCCTCCTTTTTTATGATTATTTTTATTTCTGCTTCCACTGCTGACAAAACTAAAAACCTAAAGGGAAACACACTATGATGAAAAAATTTATTTTTAAAAAAGCTTATCTGATGGTAAAGGTGCTGAGACTCAGCATTTTATCAACAATTCCTACTTAAAATCAACTGTGTTTGAAACAGGTTCTAGCAGATATACTGAGAAGTCTTGGCCATGTTTCTGAGTAATAGCACTGTCAACCACATTCCTACCCTACTTGTCAATGATATTCAATGCTTAATTTTAGATTAGTAACATACTCTGAAAACCCAATCACATCACTTCTTTTTGGCCACCAGTCCCACCAGCCAATCTCCTCACTAAACCCTTTACATGACTTAGATTTCCCATGAGAAGGAATATACTGAGATCTCTTCCTTCCATCTGATCCAGAAGCTACACCCGGCCTTATGCACACATCCCTCATGGGTTGAATATCATTTAATTATACTCAGCCATTCCTTCTTATCTTTCTTATCTGCAATTTCATTTGGGTCATATTTCTTAACATAATTTCTTCATGGATTATGTTAACCCTATCATAGATGATCTCAGCAGATAGAATTCATAATTACTGGCAAGAAAAGTTTTTCTTGTTTTATCCCAGGTTCATTTAGAGTTGAGGTTTTAATTTGGCTCTCAGAAAAGCTTTCTATATGGGCTTCACTAAAGTTTGGACTCAGGGTTAACTTCTACCTGTCCATTGGAAAACTGTTAATGTCTGGTTTAGAGCTCTAGTTTTCCAGATCAATTTATATTTATGTTACATTCTTGCATGAGGATGACCTAGTGAAATTTTTTCATATCACATTGCACAATGCATCAAAATATGAGCAGCTTAACATTTATAGAAATCCTTGGGGTAGGATTGGAGGAGGTAGGGAGACAAGAAGAGATTGCAAAGACAAAAAAATGTCAAAAAAAAGTTGGAAATATGTGCTATGAGTGCTTTTCTTGCAGGAAGAAGTCTATAATTCAGGGACTTGCCTGATATTAATCTATATATAACACACCTTCCTAATACAATTGTACTTCTATTTTTTAGTATTTTTCTTGAGTTTTTAGAGTAAATGATACAGCAAAGAGATAATTCTCTGCTTCATTTACCAAAAGTTATTTTGGTAAAGGGGTACTTGGGAGGAGGCTCAAGAAACAATGGTTGAAATGAGTATATATTTCATTATTTGGAGAAAAAGTGTTAGAATCAGCTAAAGGTCAAGGCTTAATCCAGGCTGAGTTCAGATTTCAACATGACTCTGGAAATGGCTTTTGACCTAAATTACAGAAAAACCAGCCAAAGATAAGACTTCCAGTATACCTGGACACAGTTTGCTGACTTATCTTTAAGATGGCCAGTTTAAGCCCCCTTTCAATGCTGGAGAATGAAACTTTCAGAATTTTGCAGAGTTGGAACCAAATAACAAATGAGCATTATCACCAAGAAGATAAGTGCCTTCTTCATACATAGGACAAAGCTCCCACAAACTCCAGCACACTTCCATGTTAGGAATGCCTGGCCACCTCTGAAAAATGAGGGTTTGTCAAAGCCCTTTCTCTGCCTCTTCCATGTAAACTTTCATTGCTGCCACCTGATGACTTGTGTGCACCAGGACCCAGAGACCCTACAGAGACTGAGACAGAACTGTGTGTGAATGTCTCCTGTGGAGGTATGGGTCAGCAGTGGACTGCTGCAGGGGCAGGGACTCTGGGTGCAGCAGACCTGGGTATGGCATAAGCCCTCTTGGAGGATGTCGCCATTAACCCCACCACCTAGCAGCCAGAACTCTCCACCAGAAGGCAGACAGACTGAAAAAACAATCACAGAAAACTAACCAATCTGATCACACAGACCACAGCCTTGTCTAACTCAATGAAACTATGAGCCATGCAATGTAGGGCCACCCAAGATGGATGGGTCATAGTGGAGAGTTCTGACAAAATGTGGTACACTGGAGAAGGGAATGACAAACCACTTCAGTATTCTTGCCTTGAGAACCCCATGAACAGTATGAAAAGGCAAAAAGATAGGACACTGCAAGATGAACTCCCCAGGTTGGTAGGGGCCCAGTATGCTACTGGAGATCAGTGGGGAAATAACTCCAGAAAGAATGAAGAAACACAGCCAAAGCAAAAACACCCAGTTGTGAACGTAACTGGTGATGGAAGTAAAGTCTGATGCTGTAAAGAGCAATACTGCATAGGAACCTGGAATGTTAGGTCCATGAATCAAGGCAAATTGGAGGTGTCAAACAGGAGATGGCAAGAGTGAACATTGACATTTTAGGTATCAGCGAACTGAAATGGACTGGAAAGGGTGAATTTAACACAGATGACAATTATATCTACCCACCGTGGGCAAGAATTCCTTAGATGAAATGGAGTAGCCATAAGAGTCAACAAGAGTCCAAAATGCAGTACTTGGATGCAATCTCAAAAATGACAGAATGAACTCTGTCCGTTTCCAAGGCAAACCATTCAATATCATGCTCATCCAAGTCTACGCCCTGATCAGTAATGCTGAAGAAGCTGAAATTGAACAGTTCTATGAAGACCTATAAGACCTTCTAGAACGAACACCACAAAAATATGTCCTTTTCATTATAGGGGACTGGAATGCAAAAGTAGGAAGTGAAGAAATACCTGGAGTAACAGGCAAATTTGGCCTTGGAGTACAGAATGAAGCAGGGCAAAGGTTAACAGAGTTTTGCCAAGAGAACGCACTGATCATAGCAAACACCCTCTTCCAATAACACAAGAGAAGACTCTACACATGGACATCACCAGATGGTCAATACCAAAATCAGATTGATTATATTCTCTGCAGCCAAAGATGGAGAAATTTTATACAGTCAGCCAAAACAAGCCCAGGAGCTGACTGTGGCACAGACCATGAACTCCTTATTGCTAAATTCATACTTACATTGAAGAAAGTAGGGAAACCCACTAGAACATTCAGGTATGTCCAAAATCAAATCCTTTATGCTTATACAGTAGAAGTGAAAAATAGATTCAAGGGATTAGATCTGATAGAGTGCCTGAAGAACTATGGATGGACATTGTACAGGAGGCAGGGATCAAGATCATTCCCAAGGAAAAGAAATGAAAAAGGCAAAGTGGTTGTCTGATGAGGCCTTACAAATAGCTGTGAATAGAAGAGAAGTGAAAGGCAAAGAAGAAAAGGAAAGATACACCCATTTGAATGCAGGGTTCCAAAGAACAGCAAGGAGAGATAAGAAAGCCTTCCTCAGTGATCAGTGCAAAGAAATAGAGGAAAACAAAAGAGTGGGAAAAACTAGGGATCTTTTCAAGAAAATTAGAGATACCAAGGGAACATTTCCTGCAAAGATGGGCACAATAAAGGACAGAAATGGTACAGACCTAACAGAAGCAGAAGATATTAAGAGGTGGCAAGAATATACGGAAGAACTATACAAAAAAGATTATCACCCTCCAGATAATCACAATGTTGTGATCACTCACCTAGAGCCAGACATCCTGGAATGGGAAGTCAAGTGGGCCTTAGGAAGCATCACTACGAACAAAGCTAGTGGAGGTGATAGAATTCCAGTTGAGCTATTTCAAATCCTGAAAGATGATGCTGTGAAAGTGCTGCACTCAATATGCCAGCAAATTTGGAAAACTCAGCAGTGGCCACAGGACTGGAAAAGGTCAGTTTCCATTCCAATCCCACAGAAAGGCAATCCTAAAGAATGCTCAAACTACAACACAATTGCACTCATCTCATATGCTAGTAAAGTAATGCTCAAAATTCTCCAAGCCAGGCTTCAACACTACATGAACCATGAACTTCCAGATGCTCAAGCTGGATTTAGAAAAGGCAGTGGAACCAGAGATCAAATTGCCAATATCCGGTAGATCATCAAAAAAGCAAGAGAGTTCCAGAAAAACATCTATTTCTGCTTTATTGACTACCCCAAAGCCTTCGACTGTGTGGATCACAATAAACTGTGGAAAATTCTGAAAGAGATGGGAATACTAGACCACCTGATCTGCCTCTTGAGAAATCTGTATGCAGGTCAGGAAGCAACAGTTAGAACTGGACATGGAACAACAGACTGGTTCCAAATAGGAAAAGGAGTGCATCAAAGATATATACTGCCACCCTGCTTATTTAACTTATATGCAGAGTACACCATGATAAACACTGGGCTGGATGAAGCTCAAGCTGGAAATATCAATAACCTCAGATATGCACATGACACCAACCTTATGGCAAAAAGCGAAGAAGAACTAAAGAACCTCTTGACAAAAGTGAAAGAGGAGAGTGAAAAAGTTGGCTTAAAGCTCAACATTCAGAAAACTAAGATCATGGCGTCTGGTCCCATCACTTCATGGCAAATAGATGGGCAAACAGTGGAAACAGTGGCTGACTTTATTTTTTGGGGCTCCAAAATCACTGCAGATGGTGATTGCTGCCATGAAATTAAAAGATGCTTACTCCCTGGAAGGAAAGTTATGACCAACCTAGATAGCATATTAAAAAGCAGAGACATTACTTTGCCAACAAAGGTCCATCTAGTGAAAGCTATGTTTTTTCTAGTAGTCATGTATGGATGTGAGAGTTGGACCATAAAGAAAGCTGTGCACCAAAGAACTGATGCTTTTGAACTGTGGTGTTGAAAAATACTCTTGAGAATCCCTTGGACTGCAAGGAGATCAAACCAGTCAATCCTAAAGGAAATCAACCCTGAATATTCACTGGAAGGACTGATGTTGAAGCTGATACTCCAGTACTTTGGCCACCTGATGTGAAGAACTGACTCATTGGAAAAGACCCTAATGCTGGGAAAGATTGAAGGTAGAAGGAAAAAGGGATGACAGAGGATGAGATGGTTGGATGGCATCACCAACTCAGTGGGCATGAATCTGAGTAAACTCTGGGAGTTGGTGATGGGAGGCCTGGCATGCTGCAGTCCAAGGGGTTCCAAAGAGTCACAGTTTTTCATTCAAATCTAGTGCTTTCTCCAGAAGACCCCAGGATCCTTACAGTAAGACAGAATTCATACCTCAGAGTTTTCCCAAATATGTTTCTTCTTCAACATTTCCTCTGAGGCCTATCTTGTAACTCTCAAAGTAATAGCTGTACAGAATTAGTGTGATTGTTTGGTTGGAGGTGGAGAATAAAGAGGTACAACTGGGGGACCAGTCCAATAACTAACTTCCCCATCTACAAACCTGAGTAAGAGTTCCCGAGTAGTCTGGAGAGGCGGGTAGGGAGGAAGGGAGAGAGAGAGAGAAAAAAAAGAAAGGAAGAAAAAAAAATGTTCAGAAGGTTATGGGATCCCTGGCCATTTTGTCCACAATTAAGGCATGGAGGCATACAGCCCTTAGCCTTTGAGCCCTGAAACCGCAGCCATATGACCAGCTATGAAGAGGAAATCCCAGGTGAACTTCAGACTGATATTGCTCATACTCCCAGGGCAGAGCAGTGATGAACTACAATCTAGTAGAATATTCCCAATAGGTTCAAAATAAAGCTCTTTTAAGTCTCAAGGTTTGAGTTTCAAGTTGTTGTCTTAAAATTTGAAGATGTAGCTCTTTCTTCAACACAATTCAGTAAGAGAATGCCATCCATGCGTCACCCCCAATCTATGTACAGTTCTCCTTCCCTATGCTGAGTGAGTGATAGTCTCTCAGTCATGTCTGACTCTTTGTGACCCCATGGACTATAGCCTGACAGGCTCCTCTGTCCTGTCCTCTGGAATTTTTCATACAAGAATATTGGAATGGGTTGCCATTTCCTTCTCCATTCCCTATGGTAGGCTACTTCAAATGAACGTGAGGAGACCTGGATCCCCAGAATACACAGAGTGCAAAGACTCTAGAGTCAGACACCTGTGAGATCTTATGAATTGAGGAAGACCAGAGCAGGGAACTTAGTCATGTCAGAAGTTTCTCTGCAAAGACAGTACTTGCTTTCAGCTGACCCACTGCCTAAGTGAATAGATCACTCTTAGGGAAGAGGAAAAGGCAAACTTACTCAGTGCCCCCAGGAACGCAGTTAGTCTAAGCCTACATACCAATTTCACTAAGCCCACTTCAGCCCTATAGAGTGAAAATAATATGCAATTTTCTTGGATTAATTACATGTACGTATTAGGTACACTGCTCTTACCTCATGCAAGTGAAGACTTGAATCTAAAAGACTTATTTACTCACAATGTCTCATTCTTGGATTAGATCTAATCTCTATTTCCTTAAATCCTTACCAAGGGCAGAGACAAGACTTGATGTTTATCATTTTAGTATCAAACAACACTCAGTGACATTTAATGCACATATGAAACATGAAAGAAAACATGGAGAATATAAGTGGACAGAAAGAAAATGTCTTCTCAGCCCAAGGCAACCTACATTCATAAATGTAATGCAGATGACTTGTTGTTTGTTTAGTTGCTGAGTCATGTCTGACTGATTTGTGACCCTATGGACTGTAGCCTCCTAGGCTCCTCTGTCCATGTAATTCTCCAGGTAAGAATGCTGGAGTGGGTTGCCATTTCCTTCTCCAGGGGATCCTCCAAACCCAGGGATCAAACCCAGATCTCCTGCATTGGCAGGTGGATTCCTTACCACTGAGCCACCAAGGAAGCCCCTAATGCAGATGAATTACCTTTTGAAAATCAAGACTTCAGTTTAGTAAAGAAATTAAGTGTGCATTAAAAGTGAGAAAGTCACAACACAAAGTCCCTTTAAGAATAGCAGTGATGACAAACCAGATGATAAAAGCAAAGAGACTACTTCTGGAATTGCCTAGGCCTGATACAGATCATATGCCTGCCATCATGTAACACTGTGGCTAGGTATGGAGCTATGGGACTAGAGAGAAACCATTTTGCATCACCACAAATCAATTGTCAAGATGCTGGCTCCAGGTGAAATAGAGGTAAGCTAACAATTCACCAGTTCCTGGCTAAGATTTCTCATATGAGCCTATTTGTGACTCTATACCTTGCTACAGATTGCCAGGAGAAATATCAATTACCTCAGATATGCAGATGACACCACCCTCATGGCAGAAAGTGAAGAAGAACTAAAGAGCCTCTTGATGAAAGTGAAAGAGGAGAGTGAAAATGTTGGCTTAAAGCTCAACATTCAAAAAACAAAGATCATGGCATCTGATCCCATCACTTCATGGCAAATAGATGGAGAAACAGTGGAAACAGGGGCAGACTTTATTTTTGGGGGCTCCAAAATCACTGCAGATGGTGACTGCAGCCATGAAATTAAAAGACGCTTACTCCCTGGAAGAAAAGTTATGACCAACCTAGACAGCATATTAAAAAGCAGAGATACTACTTTGCCAACAAAGGTCCATCTAGTCAAAGCTATGGTTTTTCCAGTAGTCATGTATGGATGTGAGAGTTGGACTATAAAGAAAGCTGAGTGCCAAAGAATTGATGCTTTTGAACTGTGGTGTTGGAGAATACTTTTGAGAGTCCCTTGGACTGCAAGGAGATCCAACCAGTCAACCTTAAAGGAAATCAGTCCTGAATATTCATTGGAAGGACTGATGATGAAGCTGAAACTCCAATACTTCGGCCACCTGATGTGAAGAGCTGACTCACTAGAAAAGACCCTAATGCTGGGAAAGATTGCAGGCAGGAGGAGAAAAGGACGACAGAGGATGAGATGGTTGGATGGCATCACCGACTCAGTGGGCATGAGTTTGAGTAAACTCCAGGAGTTGGTGATGGACAGGGAGACCTGGCATGCTGCAGTCCATGGGGTTCCAAAGGGTCAGACATGACTGAAAGACTGAACTTACTTACCTTGCTACATCTTTCTCTGAAAGTATTAACCTGTGCGCATGCTAAGTCACTTCAGTCATACCCAACTCTTTGTGACACTATGGAATGTAGCCCACCAGGCTCCTCTGTTCTTAGAGTTCTCCAGGCAAGAATACTGGAGTGGGTTTCCATTCCCTTCTCCATGGGATCTTCCCAACCCAGGGATCAAGCCAGAATCTTCTGTAGCTCCTGCATTGCTGGCATATTCCTTACCACTGAACCAACAGGGGAAGCCCAAAAGTATTCACCTAAGCCTAGGCAAAGCAAAATATAAGACTCTAGAACCCATACACAGTTGTAGAAATTTAAACATATGACCATGTACAGATGAATGAAAGCAGCTGTCTTTATTTCAAATAAACACATGATTAGGGGTGAACCATGAATTTGCACATTGGTCTTCCCTGCTTCTGAATGTGTCCCTAGGATCTACAAATAAATAAATGAAGAGAATGCATAAGTTTGGAAGAGAACACAAATCTTGAGGCCACAGAACTCCTTAGTTCAAAACAGATCCAATTATTCTAGATAATTTTTTTAATATAGAGAAAATATAAAGCTTCTTGAATCTAGGTAGTAATAAGTATATTTTTGGTCACAACTTTTCATTAGGGACTTTGGTGAGAGGCTCCCAAAACTTCTGGCCAAAAAAAAATTAAATCTTAAAACATGAGTTTTATGAGAACACGGGAGGCCTAAGAGGCAGCAATGTCTAAGTCACGATGGATAAGGAAGTAATTCAAATAGAAAAAGAATAGAATATGTTATTTTGTGTAGATAATAGCAAAACTTTTTGCAGCAATTACTCTCCTCCTCAGGACATGAAACTGCTGTCTCTTCAGATGTGGGCAAACAATATGCTTCCACACTGGAGAAAGAGCCTACCAAAGGTCCCAACCAAAGTAAAAAAGAAAATGATGAAAACATCACCTCAGGCTTTGCTAAAACTTTCAAAGTCTTGGTGGAATAAAACAGCTGAGAGGCTCTGTTGGGTTTGTATAGGTGTCCAGTCACAATGGATGTGTTCAATAATGCTGGTACTCTGTATTGTGATTCAGAGTTTGCTGTATTAACTCAAAGATCCCGATGATCAGAGACAAAACTCCAGCACTAAAATAGTTCAAGGTAAGAGTTACAAGAGCAATGTGTTACCTCCTCAAAAGTGATCTGCAATCAATGAGGCAGAAAGGGAAAGTTAAAGTGAGTTCCAGTTCCTGAGAGCTCAAGTAGTTAGCTATTTCTAAGTAATAGCAATAACATAACCTAGAAACAGATGATGTATAAATCAGAAAAGCTTCCTGCATTGTACTCATATATATTCACTTAGCTTACCCTGCATAACCCCATAAGCAAAATAATCTATGACCAAAGTGGGCCATTTTTGTGAAAAACAATGGAAGGGATTGTGGCAATGATTATGAAGTGGTTAAATGCTATTAAAATTGATCACATGAACCTAATCAAGAAAACATAGCTATTGAGAAGTGTCCCCTCTTGGCCTACCTAATTCCCACTCATCTGAAGCAGACATACCACCTACCAAACATTCAAATCTATTTTTTTATACTTAGAAATGGGGCTTCTCTCATAGCTCAGTCAGTAAAGAATCTGTCTGCAATGCAGGTGACCCTGGTTCAATTCCTGGGTTGAGAAGATCCCTGGGAGAAGGGAATGGCAACCTACTCCAGTATTCTTGCCTGGAGAATCCCCTGGGCAGAGGAACCTGGCAGGCTACAGTCCATGGGGTCACAAAGAGTCAGACACGACTTAGCAAGTAAACCACCACCATACTGAGAAACAGAACCCCTCTCCTGTTAAGACTGGCAATGTGCCAGCTAAAAATCTATATTTCCCAGTATCCTTTGTAGATAGGGGTGGCCATGTAACTAAGAGTGAGTCAATGTTATGGAGGTAGGATATAAAAAAAAAATCTCCTTAAAAGAGGGGAACTGACTTAGCTGGGGGACCTTTGTCCTTATTCCTCCCTGCTTTGTCCTTTCTGAAATGGAGACATAATAGGTAGAGCTATAGTATCCATCTTACTACCATGGGGCAACTCTGAGGATGGAAGTCACATGCCTATGAATAGCAGAGTAAAAAGATATAAGGACTATGGGATATTGGAGATACTCTAGACCCACCTCACTAGACCTGAAATTCTTTTAAATAAGAGAAAAAAACCTTTCTCTTATTTAATTCAGGGGCTTCCATGGTGATAAGGAATAGAGATAAGGAATCTGCCTACAGTGCAGGAGATGTGGGTTCAATCCCAGGGTTGGGAAGGTTCCCTGAAGAAGGAAATGGCAACCCACTCCAGTTTTTTGCCTAGAGAATCTGCTGGACAGAGAAGCCTGGTGGGCTACAGTCCATGGGGTCACAAAAGAGTCAGACACAACTTAGCAACTGAGCATGCATGCTTATTTAATTCATAATTTATTTTCCTTAGTTGAGAAAAAAGATCTTTATTACAAGCAATCAAACACTATTCATATCTCATACATTATCCCTAAAGTCTCAACTTAAATGTTACTTCCTCAGGGAATCTTTCACAAATTCCTTAGATTAAGGTAGGCCCCATCAGTTCGGTTCAGTCACTCAGTCATGTCTGACTCTTTGTGACCCCTTGGACTGAAGCACGCAAGACTTCCCTGTCCATCACCAACTCCAGGAGCTTGCTCAAACTCCTGTCCATTGAGTCAGTGATGCCATCCAACCATCTCATCCTCTGTAATCCCCTTCTCCTCCCACCTTCAATCTTTCCCAGTATTAGGGTCTTTTCCAATGAGTCAGTTCTTCACATCAGGTGGCCAAAGTATTGGAGTTTCAGCTTCAACATCAGTCCTTCCAATGAATATTCAGAACTGATTTCCTTTAGGATTGACTGGTTGGATCTCCTTGCAGTCTAAGGGACTCTCAAGAGTATTCTCCAACATCACAGTTCAAAAGCATCAGTTCTTCGGCAATCAGCTTTCTTGATAATCCAACTCTCACATCCATACATGACTACTGGAAAACCCATAGTTTTGACTAAACAGACCTTTGTTGGCAAAGTAATGTCTTGCTTTTTAATATTCTATCTAGGTTGGTCATAGCTTTTCTTCCAAGGAGCAAGCATCTCTTAATTCCATGGCTGCAGTCACCATCTGCAGTGATTTTAGAGCCCAAGAAAATAAAGTCAGCCACGGTTTCCACTGTTTGCCCATCTATTTGCCATGAAGTGATGGGACCAGACGCCATGATCTTAGTTTTCTGAATGTTAAGTTTTCAAGCCAGCTTTTTCACTCCCCTCTTTCACTTTCATCAAGAGGCTCTTTAGTTCTTGTTTGCTTTCTGCCATAAGGATGATGTCATTTGAATATGTGAGGTTGTTGATATTTCTCCAAGCCGGGAGAAAGGTAGGTCTCATACCATCTCCTTTTATAGTACTCATCATACTTGTAATTGCTTGTCTAATATACATATAATGCCAGCTTGTAAACTCTAAATGAGCAAAGATTATATATGTTTTGTTCCCTCTCAGGCCCACATAGCCTTCCAGTGGCACAGCACAAAGCAGGTACTCACATAACACTTTAACTGAATGAAAAAGGTAATGAAAAAGTGATAGCAACAAAACGAGAATCTTGTTCAACACACCAGATACTGTACCGCTAACACAACGCCTAAAAGTGGACATAACTAGTATATTCTATTTAGTAGAAATGCTATGAAAACCTACAAAGAAAATTATGTAGCTTTGCTGAAGGCAATAAAGTAAATGAACACTTGAGAAACATAAAAGTCAAGTGTCATCTTGGCCTCTTAGTGGTTTCCTGCACACTACATGCAGATCTTAAAGAGATCTGTTATATTTTGATGTCCAGTTGAAAATAATATTTGCCATGTACCTTGGAGTTTTTAATTCTAACAATAGTTAATTGGGCCTGTACTCTGATAAGTTAACAACATAATAAGCAGAAACATCTATTTTATGAAATTAATCCATTGTTCAAATACCCACCACAGATGCTGGCTCTTCCTGGCAAAACTAATTTAAATGCCCAATGAAGAATTAATGCTTAAGTCAAATATGCTTGGGAATTACCAAAGGAAAGAATTATCCTGTAAATCATTCTTAAAATATTTTATGGCCTGCAAAGAGTCAGGAGAAAAACATCCATCCTTTATCTGTACCTTAACAAGGTGAACAGAGTAGCAAGGGTCTCAGTGGAAAAGGAAAGGAGGGAAGGGAGAGGGAAAGAAAAAAGAGCAGAAAACACTATCCAGGCTTCAGATATCCCACCTTAGTTTTATCTGACTGACATCTTAAGGACTGAGCTTCTTTGGGTTATTTAGATACCATTTGAGCATCTAGTGAAAATTCAATAAGGGCTTACTTTGAAAAATCACAACTTCCCAAAACCCTACCCTCCCCCAGCTGTAATTCTGGGAGTTTATGCTCATTTCCTAATGGACTCAAAGTTTCTGCAAGAAAAGATGGGGCTCCATCTGTAAACTATTCAAGGCTACACCAGTGATGGCTGAGACTTTTCTAGAGACTCATGAACCAATGACACCAAGCTATCCTGCAGCCATTCCAGTGTGACAAGAAGTAAATCACATATTACATGCACTACAAACAGCTCCTTGTCTCTTTCTCACTCTCCTCATCTCTTTCTCTCAGCATCTTTTACCATTTTGGTGCCTCCCTAATGATTTCTCTCTGTTCTCCTGTTCCCTAGCCTCCTGCTAGTCAGCAGCCCTACCTACAGCATTATGGCCTCACAGACAACAGGCAGAAGGGGTAGGATGCCAGAACTGTGATTGGCATTCAAAACACCTATGTGGTATTATTTGACAGATGCCAAAGAAGTATACAAAAAAACAGCACTTAGACCATGAAAAGGAATTCCCACATTTTTCATTCACTGCATACAGGCATTAAAGGTCCTTGTTAAAATAAGAGGATTCACTATCAAATTGAGATCATCAGATTGTCTTTGGTCATATAGCAAAGCTCTGGGTAAACAGTACCAGGAAAGGAGAGTTTGATAGGGTAAGAAGGACTAGAAATGTCTGGAGGCAGAGATACCTCAAGAAAGGCAAGGTGGGGATAGGGTGTGGGAACAAAGTTCCTGAGACAGACAGGGAGAAAAGTGAGCCCTGATCAGCATAGGTTGGCATTTTCAGGACGGCTAACAAGTTAGACAGCAGGAATTCTGTGAACTTTAATTTTAGCTTGCAATAAAAGAGGATGGTTGAAAAGACTGATGAACTCCAGCCTTGTCCTAGACCATTTGACAGATCAGCATCAGTTAGCAAGTGCCACCCAATATTTGGTCTCTGTGATGCCAAATAGCATGTGGGCCTCTACTTTCATTCACGGTCTATGCACCTGTAATTCACTTACCAGTGCAACATTAAAATAGATTTTAAAAATGCCCCTTCCAGAATGCAAAGCAATTGAATTATCTTCAGTGGAATCTTCAGTGCTGAGCTGGTCAGAGAGACAAAGTTAAAACATATTGAAGTATAAGTGGTTGAGAATTTAATATTTATGATAGATGAGAGTGTGGCATATACAGTCATACAATCTAAGTTGCAATTTTGGCAATCACAATATTTCCTGGAGTTTTCATCTTTGTACTGGGGCTCAATTCAATTCAATCCATAAAGAAGAGATTTCAAGATGTGTATAAGTATAAATCATTTGTGCTGATGCATGGGGAACAAGGAAATGAAGCAGAAGGCTGCCTAGAAAATTGAGACAGAGAAATAAGAGGTGCTGACAGTGACTGAGATAAGCAGAGATTGACTAGACTGGAATGTTTGTATTTTGGCTTCTATGGTGGAGCAAATTATTTGACAAAGTGCTGGACTTCATCGAGGTGCTTAGCAACCATTTGAAAAAGCTATACAAGTAAAATACGAAGTGTCAGAGAAGACCACTGAACTATTCCCCCAAAGTAGGAACACTGAGATATTGCAACTCTGAGCAAAGAGGGACCATTTTTGAGAGTTTCATTCTACCATGTCCACAGAATTAAGTCTCTTAGCTTATATCCATGGGACAGCTATCACACCTCATGACTTCTGCAAGAGTTCAAACCAATTGTTTGACTTTGTGTAGATAAAAAACAGTGGTTATGTCACTGTGAAGACAGAACTTTTAGATGATACTTAGTAGCCCTAAATCTAATGTTACTGCCAACTTGGTTTCACTCTTTCATCCAAAATAAGGAAGTCACTGATACATCATTAGCATGAGAAAAAAGCCACTTTTATTCTGAAGTTTCTAGGTATAGGTCGCAATAGGTTGTGAAGATGGCAGAAATAAGGCCGGTACAGAAAGCAAGAGGGACAGGGCATGTTAGGCGAAAGAAAAGTCTTCCCTTATTGAGTGAAAATTTAATGTTGGTGGGAGAAAATGGAGCCAGCTGCCAGAGTTCTTAACAATCAAGGGTTCTCAACAATCTTTCAATCAAGTCCCAGGACATTTAGTTTTGTGGAACAGGCAATGCTATACATGAATCAATGAAAAATTTTGCAACTGTAACTTCTAAATTCTTTAAAGATTCTCAACTGCAAAAATGTCCCTGTTACTGGGTGGAGAAGCTAAGAAACAACATCAGTAGTTCTCCAATCACTTCCTTCCGGTTTGAAAGATAAAGTGCTCAATAAACCAATCGCTGTTTCTTGCAATGATTCAAAAAGATAGTGTCTGTCATATCATCAGCTAGGTAAGAATCACTAGAAATAGTCACTGGAAGCAAATAAGAGTGTCAGAGGGATTAATATCTATTAACTACCTAGGCTGGATTATTCATTACCAACAAGAGGAAAAGTCTATCATTATCTTGATATTTCAGCATAACTTCAGCAACCATCTGGAATACTGTAATTGCAATAACACTGCTTCTGGGTACAGCAAACAGCACAATCATTAAAAAAATTCATTTCAAATATCTTCCTGGAAGCTAATAAATTTTACAACACATTCAACCTTTCCTCATTGCAACAAAGAAAAGCTTTGTTCCAGACAAATTAAAAGTAAATTGATTGCTTAGGGGAATCGATTCAAATATCACTTTTCCACGTTAGAAATCTTTTTTCTTAAAACATTAGAGAGAGAGAGAGAATGAATGAATCTTATATGGGGGAGTGATATGGATGATGGAGATAGTGAGCGTGAAAGGGACAGAAGCCAGTGCATGAAAAAAAAAAAAAAATATATATATATATATATAGCAGCGAGGGAGAGTGAGAGATAGCCAAAACCACTAAATCCTTGTTTGCAAAACCAGGTAGAAGTCAACTTAAAATAAATGCAAATATGTTACTGGGGTGCAGGCCTAACATTTGTGCTGGAATTTATGAATAATAACTATGAATAATGAATACCAAAATTGAAGGGATCAAATGCCACTTTCTGTGTTTACCTGTCATTATCCATCTTTCACAGACAATGCTCAATTTTATTCATATATTCTTTTCCTTAGAATTAGTTAGAATTATTCTTTTTCCAGTTGTCCACTTAATCATAAAGAAAGCTGAGTGCCGAAGAATTGATGCTTTTGAAATGTGGTGTGTTGGAGAAGACTCTTGAGAGCCCCTTGGACTGCAAGGAGATCCAACCAGTCCATCCTAAAGATCAGTCCTGGGTGTTCATTGGAAGGACTGATGCTGAAGCTGAAACTCCAATACTTTGGCTACCTCATGAGAAGAGTTGACTCATTGGAAAAGACCCTGATGCTGGGAGGGATTGGGGGCAGGAGGAGAAGGGGACAACAGAGGATGAGATGGTTGGATGGCATCACTGACTCAATGGACATGAGTTTGGGTAAACTCCAGGAGTTGGTGATGGACAGGGAGGCCTGGCGTGCTGTGGTTCATGGGGTCGCAAAGAGTCAGACATGACTAAGCAAATGAACTGAACTGAACTGAACTGAACTTACTCATACTAGTAGGAGAAGGCAAGCTATAATTTTCAGGGTGTTGCCTCAAAAGTGATTAGACAAATTCAGAAGCAAGGCCAAGTAATAAAGTCTTTAAGGAAACTTGATAATTTGAAGGCACCAGACATTAGTCTTGCTGCTCATTTTAGGAAGAAAAAATCCTTTACACCTTTAGCACATAGTGGTTCCTGTACAACCTCTTAACCTTCAGCTTGTCCAACTATACTTAGAAAGAAAGAATGGCTACTCCATCTGAAGCATCAAGAAAGCCTTGGATTCTAGCTGGACCACAGATGTGAGGGCTTTTTCTGAGTTGGCTTGAACTCTGAATACAGAAATAGCAGAAGGTTTATTGGTTGAGATGACCTGAGTTAAGACATTCTGACATGGCTCTAGAAAAAAATCTATGTAAGAGTTGATGCATAGTAAT
The DNA here is from genome assembly GCF_019320065.1 of Cervus canadensis. NCBI lineage: Eukaryota > Metazoa > Chordata > Mammalia > Artiodactyla > Cervidae > Cervus > Cervus canadensis. The sequence continues at coordinate 88,893,025 of NC_057419.1, forward strand.
CCTGAATTATAGCCACAAAAACTATCACAGATACACATGTGTGTACACACACACACATTCACCAGCACCACTATTAGTCCTCATCATCCTGAATACTCATCTCCATTCACAAGTTAAAACAATGGAGCATTACACATCAATCGTATCTTAGTAAAGCTGGAAAAAAATTAAATAGAACAAATCAAAAGATTACTAAAAACCAGTCTGGTAAATTTAAATGCTCTGTCCATTTAGTACAGATCATGTATCTTTACACCCTTGGAATAATCTATTTTTCCAAAACATTGCATCTTCTGAACTCCAATTTTACTGCATTTGCCCCTTATTGGTTAAAATGCCAATCTTTCATGACTGGGTCTGTGAAACATGAGGCTAATGAAGGAATGCCATGCTCTGGCTAAAGAAGCCCTGAGGAGTCTAGTTCTATGTTCAGAAAACAAGAGAGCACTGGGAGCAGAGAATTTGATGCTTCATTCAAACCTGCATGATTTATATTCTCTAAGATGCCAATTTGACAGTTACAGAGAGGGAGGGGGCAGACTTGTTTAATATAAGATGTTGGACTCTAGCATAAAAATATTCTAAGAGTAAATGGAAATTATTAATTAAAGAAAAAAGCCTTCTTTGGCCCCAGAGCTTTCTTATCCCGTTAATTCCACTTTACAATCTTTTTTCCTTTACTTCTATCAGTTAGTGAATAGCAAATAATCTATCTTGTTATTAAAACTTCAGATAAAATAGTCAGTTTTTGCAAAATGCAAATGGCAACTAGCTGAAGAGCTAAGGATCATCATCTGCTCACATATTAAGACATGACACAACTCCTTTAACTATCCTAATGGTCCTGGATTGGGGGCAGGGGGTAGAAAAGGGTTAGAAAGGAAAAAAGAATGGGGCAGATGCAAAATTATATTTTCAAACCTCCTGCTTGCATTCACAGCTGTTCTTAATCACACACATATACACATGCAACACAGAACTGTAATGCTGACATAGCTTCCTGGATGAGATACTTATAGGACAGTAACAAACAAAGACGTTGACCCATGGTTTTATTCTCCTGGGGAATCTCCCCTCCCGCTTCTTCCAGAGTTTATGCAAACTGAAAAGTTTATATGTTTAACACGCTGTTATCCATTCCAATATGGGAGGTCAGCGGTATTTCAACAAAGAAACCACTCATGAGTAATGATTTTATGGAGACAAGAGTTTTTATGGTGACAAGAGTAGGAAAACAAACTGTTTGAAATGAGTTTAATTCCTTGTGTGACGGCTAATAAAAAGAAACATCTGAACACAGTGCTTAAGAAGCATTTTTGTACTGTTCAACAGACTGAAAATAATGGCTTTTTTTCTGGTCTGCATTACCATTAATAACAGCCTTCCCTTCTGGTCATCTGTGTTTACAGAGGGAATAAAGATTCATACAAGAGCTCGCCTTTCTTCTGCACCACCCAACTAGACACAGACTGTCCAGATGATTTTTTAAACACAAACTAACTTCCATTTTCAAAAGTAAAACTAATCAGGGTAGCTAAGTGTTTCAGAAATTACTTAGGAAGTGTGAGGAAGCCAGAGAATTGTCAAGATAGCTCTCAGAAAGGTTGTTTGTGGAGAGTACAAGGGGACGTTGACATCTCGCCTTTGTTAAGGAAGTGCTTGAACTCTCCTGAGAGGAAATTTTTCATCTGTTCTATTTGCTTTCTTCTGACCACACCCAAAAAAATATCCAAGGCAGGGGAACAGTAGACTGATTATGTACCAGATAGAATATTCCATGAACTGCAGGTTTTCAGCTCCCACAGTGTATTTAAGATGGAATTGTCTTCACAAAATTTCAACATATTCACAGGCATTGCATACTGGAAGGTTCCCCTGGAGTTCAATGGACCTTTTATTTGCACCTGTAAATAATAAGTGCTCTCATGAATTAATTCTCATTTCTCTTTTCTCATCTCATTTCCCTTGTCTCCATTCCATAGTATTCAACTCATTTCTGCCCTGCCCAAAACATCCTTTTGTCTTACCATTCTGCTCAGACCTCATTTCTCTTTGTTTAGCTTTGTAGCCTTTACTCATTGCATCAAATCTTTCTGCCTAGAAACCCACACCTCCAGGGAAGCTACAGGGAGGCAATCAAAAACAATAGCAGTGGCCAAGTCTCTGACAGAAAATCCACCAATATGATAAAAGGCCTGTTCCCTGGGACATTTCTCACTTCCCACCAAAGAACCTTCAGAGTAAGCCTGATGGTTCTGTGGGAGCCCCTGTGAATATTAGAAACAGCTGTGTCTGGAATTTCCTTAGCCCATATGTTCACCAGCACCCCTTACAAGAAACACTCAAGGACAGGAATATTACTTGTACAACTACATAGTCTGCATACCCTATAATAGAGGCACATTTTCCTATTAGGAGAGTGAATAGTTAACATTTATTGCAAAATAAAATTTTAAGACTTACGATTTCTTCAAATTCTAAAAAAGTTGCCATGAATTTTATGTCTGCCAAAAAATATCAAAAGGGTATTCAGTAAAACACACAACTATTTGCTCACTGGAAACTCGGTCTAATTTAACACTGGCACTCTCCTGTCCTTCATGTTAATATCGCTGGGCCATCAGCCAAGGCCTAGAGAAGTAGTAAGCTTCATCTTGGTGAATTGGAATCTCTGTGTCAGATACAGTCAGCCTGACTAATGGGAACCACTGCTTGCCAAAATCTACAGCCTCACTGTCTGTTCCACCTATCAGATATGCTTAGAAGTCCCATGGCACAAGCCTAGCAGTCTACAGATCCCAATCAACTATCAATAGCTTAAGTGTAAGTGATTGTAGATGAAGTACAAGCCAAATGTGTTTCCTTTTTAGTTGCAGGAATTCCAGTGCTATTATGGCACCCATAATGCTCATACCTAATGATTCAGACAAGCATCCAGGAGCTAAGTGTTATGGGATGCTCTGCACATGCTACAGTTACAGCATTCAGCATAGCACTAATAGGGATCCTAGGCTCGAGTTCCAAGGGCACCACATGCACAGTATTGACAGGATTGCCCTCCTCTCCAGTTAAATATGATGAAAGATGTAAGGGTTCTCATATGCCCTGCTGCTAGTCTGGAGGCCTGTTTCTCCCTCTTCAGATTCCCACAGCTAGTGAACAAAGAAATGCATGTGTATACATTATAGCCTATAACTCTCCAGTGAGTCTAGATTTCCTGACACCCCAATATTGCATCAAATGGTAATTTATTGAATTTTCCTCCCCTTTCTATTCTTGAACACTTCCCATATGATTCAAACTCACTGCTCTGTCAAAATAGCTTTTCTTCTCAAACCAAAGGCTCCCATCCTATAAACAAATATTTCACTTGAGAGATATTATTTTGAAGTGAGCTGCTCAGGAAAATCATTTTTCAATAGCCAGTTGTGTCAGGAGTGAATCTGACTGAGTTATCTCTGAATGCAACAGCATCCCAGTGCCTTTAAAAGGCAGTACTTTATTTTCTTTCTTGATCAGGACCATATCCTGATACTTACATCCAGAGGAAAGCCAACTGCCTTTGTGCTAACTATCACTGGCCCTCCCCCAAGAATAATCAGGAGAATCCAAGGCGTGGAAACCTGCTGTGTCTTCAGAAAGCCCATACCTTGGGGTTCAGGAATATACATGCCCATGTGCCTCTTCAAAGGGACAGAATAATTACTAGATCCCAGACTCTACTGAACTGAACAGAGTCAACTTTGAACATAACTGTGGGTGGAGGGTGGAGATGCAAAAATTGGATAATCCATAATATTTGTATCAGTTCCTTTCACTGATCATATATTAAAAGTCTTTAGCATTATTGACCTAGTCATTATTTAAACAAATCTCAGGAATAAAACTGAGCCCAGATATTAGAACAAATCAGTCCCTTCCAAAGGCAATATTGCTCTGCTCTTGTTGCCAGTGAACATGGAGAGAATCAAACTGAATATAAATGTAGCTACCATTTCATCAGGTATTTTCTTTTCACTCTCATGTTTAATCTTTGGGGGGTCCTTATTTTGTCCCCTGTTTTCCATTCCTTTGTTTTCTAGCATCATAACTGGAGCATATTTGAGGATGTGGCTTTAGATTTTCCCAACCTTTGCCTAGTTTCCATTCCCTACTGATAAAAAGGTATGACAGTATAATTAACACCAGCTGTCCCATCTTCACTTCTGACTCTCAGATCAGTTCAGTTCAGTTGCTCAATCTTGTCCGACTCTGCAACCCCATGAATTGCAGCACGCCAGGCCTCCCTGTCCATCACCAACTCCCGGAGTTTACCCAAATTCATGTCCATCTAGTCAGTGATGTCATCCAGCCATCTCATCCTCTGTCGTCCCCTTCTCCTCCTGCCCCCAATCCCTCCCAGCATCAGGGTCTTTTCCAATGAGTCAACTCTTCGCATGAGGTGGCCAAAGTATTGGAGTTTCAGCTTCAGCATCAGTCCTTCCAATGAACACCCAGGACTGATCTCCTTTAGGATGGACTGGTTGGATCTCCTTGCAGTCCAAGGGACTCTCAAGAGTCTTCTCCAACACCACAGTTCAAAAGCATCAATTTTTCAGTGCTCAGCTTTCTTCACAGTCCAACTTTCACATCCATACATGACCACTGGAAAAACCATAGCCTTGACTAGACGGACCTTTGTTGGCAAAGTAATGTCTCTGCTTTTTAACATGCTATCTAGGTTGGTCATAACTTTCCTTCCAAGGAGTGTCTTTTAATTTCATGGCTGCAGTCACCATCTTCAGTGATTTTGGAGCCCAAAAAAATAGTCTGACACTGTTTCCACTATCTCCCCATCCATTTCCCATGAGGTGATGGGACCAGATGCCATGATCTTAGTTTTCTGAATGTTAAGCTTTAAGCCAACTTTTTCACTCTCCTCTTTCACTTTCATCAAGAGGCTTTTTAGTTCCTCTTCACTCTCTGCCATAAGGGTGGTGTCATCTGCCTATCTGAGGTTATTGATATTTTTCCTGGCAATCTTGATTCTAGCTTGTGCTTCTTCCAGCCCAGCATGTCTCATGATGTACTCTGCATATAAGTTAAATAAGCAGGGTGACAATATACAGCCTTGATATACTCCTTTTCCTATTTGGAATCAGTCTTGTTCCATGTCCAGTTAACGTCTGACTCTAGGAGCTAAGAAAGCCAACCTCATGGTGTGTGGACTAAAGTGGGTGGAAGAATGTCAAACTCCAGCCCAGCCATGGTGGGCCTTTCCCAGATTGCAGTCCTCCTCCATTAGACAATACCTAAGTTCTTCCATCATGTTTGCACAGCTGGAACTGTGCAGACCCTGACAATCATGCAAAGCACAGACCGCTGAAGACTCTTCCTTGCTTCATTCTGGATTTAATCCTGTTTATCTAAGGAAGAATAAATGAATGTATTAAATTCCTAGCACTGGGGTAAAGGCTACCAGGAAAGATAGCTCCCCTTTCCAGCAGCAGCCCACAGGTGTGAGGCTTTATGTCTGCTTGTAAGTAAGCAACAGCCAATACAAGTTTAGTCCAGAAGGAAAAACAGTAATACAGGAAACACAACCATTCACGTCAGAAGATAATTTATTGTGTGACTGCGTTGAAAAACTACCTCTAGTGAAGAAACTGGCACTGCCTTATCGAGGCAGAGTTTCTAGCCATCAGCCCTTGAGCATATGGGTGAGCCTGCTCTCACCTTCACAGAGCCCCTGCCGTGAGTTTGTCATGTTCCTGTTGGCTAACACCGAGGAAAACCCTCCATACAGCTCCATCAGCTCCAAAAGTAGAGAACTGATAGAGTGTATGTTTGGTCCTAGCCACTCGACAACCATTCCTCCTGAGGACCTAAAGCCATAGGGACTGGTGAAGAAAATTTTTAGCACGGCTAATTTTGGGGATGCAGGAAAGCAAAAGTATATTGTTCTGATGCAGCACTATGTCCAAAGGCAAGCTTCTCTCCAGACAGAATGAGGTGTATGTACACTGCTATATTTAAAATGGATAACCAACAAGGACATACTGTATAGCACATGGAACTCTGCTCAATGTTATATGCCAGCCTGGATGGGAGGGGGGTTTGGGGTAGAAGGATACATGCATATGTATGATGGAGTCCCTTTGCTGTTCACCTGAAACTATCACAACATTGTTAATTGGGTATACTCCAGTACAAAATAAAAAGTTAAAAAAAAAAAAAGAATGAGGTTTATGTAAATCAGACCTACTGGAGTAATCTGCTCCTTGCCAAAGGGAAGCTTACCACCCTGCAGTGCATCTGAAACCAGCTTCTCTCAGTGAACTGTGTGTTTGAAAAAGGTACCATCCCTCTCCCCCAGAGGCAGTGTAGTATAGGGTGTGGACTGTAGGCTCTGGAGCAAGACTGCCTGGTTCAAGTCTCAGCTCCACTACTTAACAGCCCTATTGGGAAATTACTTAAAATTATTCTCTGTGTCTTGGTTTTTTCCTTCCATCTATAAGATAGGAATAATACCACCAGCCTCCTGGGGTTGTTGGGATAGTTAAAATTATGTATGTGCATGCTAGGTCACTTCAGTCATGTCTGACTCTTAGCAACCCCATGGACTGTAGGCCGCCAGGCTCCTCTGTCCATGGGATTCTCCAGGCAAGAACACTAGAGTGGGTTGCTGTGCCCTCCTCCAGGGAATCTTCCCAACCCAGGGGAACCCAAGTCTCTTAGGTCTCCTGCATTGGCAGGTGGGTTCTTTACTAGGGCTACCTGGGAAGCCCCAGTTAAAAGTATAAATGCATGTAAACCAAGCTAAAGAGTACCTGGGACAAAGGAAAAACTCAATACATATTTAAGTCAGGATGCTGTAACTCTTTGTGATATAAAAGAAGGGATGCTGGGAAAGATCCCATGCTAAAGACATCACCCTCATCAGGCTACCTGAGTGGCCCAAATGCCGCCATTAATTATTCCCTTATATTATCAGCCCATCAAGAAATCAAGTGCTTGGAAAGAGAGATCAATTAGTTTAGCAGGTATTTTGGAATAATAAGGACCTTGGGGAAATGGAACATGGAACAGATAAGTTTATATGTGGGAAGTAGGAAACAAAGAAACCCCGAGAATGCAGGACCCTGAGTAGAAGGGCTAACAGTGACAGAAACTAACAAAACCCAAGGGGAGTATTAGATGCCAGTGCTCCCAAATAGAGGGGAAGGGGCAGACAGATAGATATAGTCACCCAATAGACACAATTTTGCCAAAGGCTCACCCTTACATACTCCTTCTCAGAATGTGAGCAATGCTTTTTCCGTCTATGCTTTTCTCTTTCTTTCTTTATTTCTTTCTTTTTTTTATTTTGCTTCTAGGCACAGATCTAATTCTGACTCTCTGCTGCAGTAGATCTCATAACTTAAGTGTGTGTGGGGGGGAACACATGGAGAACGCATTCAAATTTTAAAAATAGATCTCAGAAACAAAGTATTGACAAGATGCTTAATATGCTGTCAATTTAGTTCAGTTCAGTCACTCAGTCGTTATGGACTGCAGCACGCCAAGCCTCCCTGTCCATCACCGATTCCTGGAGTTTACTCAAACTCAAGCCCATTGAGTCGGTGGTGCCATCCAACCATCTCATCCTCTGTCATCCCTTTCTCCTCCTGCCTTCAATCTTTCCCAGCATCAGGGTCTTTTCAAATGAGTCAGCACTTCACAACAGGTGGCCAAAGTATTGGAGTTTCAGCTTCAACATCAGTCCTTCCTTTAGGATTGACTGGTTGGATCTCCCTTTGCAATTCAAGGGACTCTCAAGAGTCTTCACCAACACCACAGCTTGAAAGAATCAATTCTTTGGCACTCAGCTTTCTTTATAGATCAACTCTCAACATCCATACATGACTACTGGAAAAAATCATAGCCTTGACTAGACGGACCTCTGTTGGCAAAGTAATGTCTCTGCTTTTTAACATGCTGTCTCTATTTGTCATAACTTTTCTTCCAAGAAGTAAGCATCTTTTAATTTCATGGCTGCAGGCACTCTATGCAGTGATTTTGGAGCCCCCCAAAAAAAAAGTCTGTCACTGTTTCCAATGTCTCTCCATCTATGCCATGAAGTGATGGGACCAGATGCCACGATCTTAGTTTTCTAAATGTTGAGCTTTAAGCCAACTTTTTCACTCTCCTTTTGCATTTTCATCAAGAGGCTCTTTAGTTCTTCCTTCACTTTCTGTCATGAGTGTGGTGTCATCTACATATCTGAGGTTATTAATATTTCTCCCTGCAATCTTGATTCCAGCCTGTGCTTCATGCAGACCAGCATTTCTCATGATGTACCCTGCATATAAGTTAAATAAGCAGGGTGACAATATACAGCCTTGATGTACTCTTTTCCCGATTTGGAACCAGTCTGTTGTTCTATGTCCAGTTCTAACTGTTGTTTCCTGACCTGCACACAGATTTCTCAGGAGGCAGGTCAGGTGGTCTGGTATTCCCATCTCTTTCAGAATTTTCCAGTTTATTGTGATCCACAGAGTAAAAGATTTTGGCATAGCCAATAAAGCAAAAATAGATGTTTTTCTGGAACTCTCTTGCTTTTTCGATGATCCAGCGGATGTTGGCAATTTGATCTCTAATTCGTCTGCCTTTTCTAAAATCAGCTTGAACATCTGTAAGTTTATGGTTCACATATTGCTGAAGCCTGACTTGGAGAATTTTGAGCATTACTTTACTAGCGTGTGAGATGGGTACATTGTGGTAGTTTGATCATTCTTTGGCATTGCCTTTCTTTGGAATTGGAATGAAAACTGACCTTTTCCAGTCCTGTGGCCACTGCTGAGTTTTCCAAATTTGCTGGCATATTGACTGCAGCACTTTCACAGCATCATCTTTCTGGATTTGAAATAGCTCAACTGGAATTCCATCACCTCCAATAGCTTTGTTCATAGTGATGCTTCCTAAGGCTCACTTGACTTTGCATTCCAGGATGTCTGGCTCTAGGTGAGTGATCACACCATCGTGATTATCAGAGTCATGAAGATCTTTTTTGTACAGTTCTTCTGTGTATTCTTGCTACCTCTTCTTAATGTCTTCTGCTTCTGTTAGGTCCATACCATTTCTGTCCTTTATTGAGCTAAGTATGAGGAATTAAATTGAAAGAGGCACTTGGGGCGGGGAAGCAAAAACAGGCTGCACCACACACATTTGGAATGACAGTAATAAACTGATCATACAAAATGCTTTTGGTTGCTTAACAGGGAGCATAATGTGAGAGGGAAGATGGAGTGGAGAGGAGAAGCTGACTTGATATCTTATATGTAAGGGCAAGCTATAATAAGCGCAAAGCACACAAATTAACAATGGAAGTCAGTCATCTGTTTTAAAATTAGAGGCGGGGGGGGGTGCAGATGACATCAAAGCACCCAAAGAAAAAACAGCAATTGGTTTCTAAAATACAGGTACATAAAGTAAAACAAAAAGATCAATGGGCAAGAAGATTTCTTAGGAACTGAAGTGGAGAATCTGTGAAACAGACAAAGGAGAGCCACTTAATTCAGTGAAAGTGAAAGTGTTAATCGCTCAGTTGTGCCAAATCTTTGCAATCCCATGGGCTGCAGCTCAACAGGCTCCTCTGTTCATGGAATTCTCCAAGCAAGAATACTGGAGTGGGTTCCTATTTCCTTCTCCACAGGATCTTCCCAACTCAAGGATTAAACCCGAATCTCCTCATTGCAGGCAGATTCTTTACCATCTGAGCGACCAGATAACTCAGGGACAAAGTATATTTCAGTTCAGTTCAGTCACTCAGTTCTGTCCAACTCTTTGCGATCCCATGAATCACAGCATGCCAGGCCTCCCTGTCCATCACCAACTCCCAGAGTTTACCCAAATTCATGTCCATCGAGTTGGTGATGTCATCCAGCCATCTCATCATCTGTCATTCCCTTCTCCTCCTGCCCCCAATCCCTCCCAGCATCAGGGTCTTTTCCAATGAGTCAACTCTTCGCATGAGGTGGCCAAAGTATTGGAGTTTCAGCTTCAGCATCAGTCCTTCCAATGAACACCCAGGACTGATCTCCTTTAGGATGGACTGGTTGGATCTCCTTGCAGTCCAAGGGACTCTCAAGAGTCTTCTCCAACACCACAGTTCAAAAGCATCAATTCTTCAGCGCTCAGCCTTCTTTACAGTCCAACTCTCACATCCATACATGACCACTGGAAAAACCACAGTCTTGACTAGACAGACCTTTGTTGGCAAAGTAATGTCTCTGCTTTTTAATACGCTATCTAGGTTGGTCATAACTTTCCTTCCAAGGAGTAAGTGTCTTTTAATTTCATGGCTGCAGTCACCATCTACAGTGATCTTGGAGCCCCCCCAAAAATAAAGTCTGACACTGTTTCAACTGTCTCCCCATCTATTTCCCATGAAGTGATGGGACCAGATACCATGATCTTAGTTTTCTGAATGTTGAGCTTTAAGCCAACTTGTTTTTCTTTTTTTTTTTCATTTATTTTTATTAGTTGGAGGCTAATTACTTAACAATATTGTAGTGGTTTTTGCCATATTGACATGAATCAGCCATGGATTTACATGTGTTCCCCATTCGGATCCCCCCTCCTGCCTCCTTCCCCATCCGATCCCTCTGGGTCTTCCCAGGGCACCAGCCCTGAGCACTTGTCTCATGCATCCAACCTGGGAGGGTGATCTGTTTCACCCTTGATAGTATACTTGTTTCAATGCTATTCTCTCAGAACATCCCACCCTCACCTTCTCCCACAGAGTCCAAAAGTCTGTTCTGTACATCTGTGTCTCTTTTTCTGTTTTGCATATAGGGTTATCATTACCATCTTTTTAAATTCCATATATATGCATTAGTATACTGTATCAGTCTTTATCTTTCTGGCTTACTTCACTCTGTATGATGGGCTCCAGTTTCATCCATCTCATTAGAACTGATTCAAATGAATTCTTTTTAGTGGCTGAGTAATATTCCATTGTGTATATGTACCATAGCTTCCTTATCCATTCATCTGCTGATGGGCATCTAGGTTGCTTCTATGTCCTGGCAATTATAAACAGTTAAGCCAACTTTTTCACTCTCCTCCTTCACTTTCATCAAGAGGCTTTTTAGTTCCTCTTCACTTTCTGCCATAAGCGTGGTGTCATCTGCATGTCTGAGGTTATTGACATTTCTCCTGGCAATCTTGATTCCAGCTTGTGCTTCTTCCAGCCAAGCGTGTATCATGATGTACTCTGAATAGAAGTTAAATAAGCATGGTGACAATATACAGCCTTGACATACTCCTTGTCCTATTGGGAACCAGTCTGTTGTTCCATGTCCAGTTCTAACTGTTGCTTCCTGACCTGCATATAGATTTCTCAAGAGGCAGGTCAGGTGGTCTGGTATTCCCCTCTCTTTCAGAATTTTCCACAGGTTATTGTGATCCACACAGTCAAAGGCTTTGGCATAGTCAATAAAGCAGAAATAGATGTTTTTCTGGAACTCTCTTGCTTTTTCGATGATCCAGCAGATGTTGGCAATTTGATCTCTAGCTCCTCTGCCTTTTCTAAAACCAGCTTGAACATCTGGAAGTTCACAGTTCATGTATTGCTGAAGCCTGGCTTGGAGAATTTTGAGCATTACTTTACTAGCATGTGAGATGAGTGCAACTGTATGGTAGTTTGAGCATTCTTTGGGATTGCCTTTCTGTGGGATTGGAATGAAAACTGACCTTTTACAGTCCTGTGGCCACTGCTGAGTTTTCCAAATTTGCTGGCATATTGACTGTAGCACTTTCACAGCATCGTCTTTCTGGATTTGAAATAGCTCAACTGGAATTCCATCACATCCACTAGCTTTGTTCGTAGTGATGCTTTCTAAGGCCCACTTGACTTCACATTCCAGGATGTCTGGCTCTAGGTGAGTGATCACACCATCGTGATTTTCTGGGTCATGAAGATCTTTTTTGTACAGTTCTGTGTAATCTTTCTACCTCTTCTTAATATCTTCTGCTTCTGTTAGGTCCATACCATTTCTGTCCTCTTTTTGCAAAGAGCCCATCTTTGCATGAAATGTTCCCTTGGGATCTCTAATTTTCTTGAAGAGATCTCTAGTCTTTCCCATTCTGTCATTTTCCTCTATTTCTTTGCACTGATCACTGAGGAAGGCTTTTTATCTCTCCTTGCTATTCTTTGGAACTCTGCATTCAAATGGGAATATCTTTCCTTTTCTCCTTTGCTTTTCACTTCTCTTCTTTTCACAGCTATTTGTAAGGCCTCCTCAGACAGCCATTTTGCTTTTTTGCATTTCTTTTCCATAGGGAAGGTCTTGATCCCTGTCTCCTGTACATGTCACGAACCTCTGTCTGTAGTTCATCAGGCACTCTGTCTATCAGATCTAGTCCCTTAAATCTATTTCTCACTTCCACTGTATAGTCATAAGGGATTTGATTTAGGTCATACCTGAATGGTCTAGTGATTTTCCCTACTTTCTTAAATTTAAGTCTGAATTTGGCAATAAGGAGCTCACGATCTGAGCCACAGTGAGCTCCCAGTCTTGTTTTTGTTGACTGTATAGAGCTTCTCCATCTTTGCCTGCAAAGAATATAATCAATCTGATTTCAGTGTTGACCATCTGGTGATGTCCATGTGTAGAGTCTTCTCTTGTGTTGTTGGAAGAGGGTGTTTGCTACGACCAGTGCATTCTCTTGGCAAAACTCTATTAGCCTTTGCCCTGCTTCATTCCATACTCCAAGGCCAAATTTGCCTGTTACTCCAGGTGTTTCTTGACTTCCTACTTTTGCATTCCAGTCCCCTATAATGAAAAGGACATCTTTATTGGGTGTTAGTTCTAAAAGGTCTTGTAGATCTTCATAGAACCATTCAACTTCAGCTTCTTCAGCATTGCTGGTTGGGGCATAGGCTTGGGTTACCATGATATTGAATGGTTTGCCTTGGAAACAGAGATCAATCTGTCATTTTTGAGATTGCATCCAAGTATTGCATTTCAGACTCTCTTGTTTAGGATCTTTCTTATCCTCTATTTCTCCATCCAAACCACATCAGGGACATTGGCTTAGGTTCTTCTCACAGACTATTAGCATCTCAAAAGGCTGAATAACAGAATCACTGGAGATTATTAAAAAATTATCTAACAAATATTTTCCACATTATTAAAAATGTCTCCTATAATGAAGCAAATGGAGATAATGAGGCAAATTGAGCTCTGAAAGATTCCTAAATCCTCCATTTTATGTGAATTAATTTCTCCCAAAGATTGAAAGGCACCAAAAGGAACAACTTTGGTCATCGGATTTGGGACTTGCATCACCAGGAGATGGGCTAGGAGTCCTGAACAAATGAATACCTAAGAAATTGAAAGAAAGAGTTAACCATTCCATTTGGGGAAAGGCAGAGGCAGCAGCCAAAGCAACAGAGGGGCAACATCTGTGTTCTTCACTTAGGGGAAAGACCTAATTAAGTTGAAAATTGCAAACTATTCAGAAATTGATGATTCAGTAAGGGAAAAGGAAGATGAGAACATGAATCAGTTGTAAAAGGAAAGGAGGACCATTTCCACAAAAATACACACACTTGAAAGCAGAGTTAACCTAAACACGTAAACAAATCAAAGAGGAGGAAGAAACTCAGAATGTTTAATCCACGCTATCTTCACCAATGTTTCACCCTAATTTCATTTGCCACAACAGAAGGATTTTTACAACCCAAAGCTGCATGGATGAGTCACATTTCCTATTCTGCCTTGGTCTTTAGAAATACAAAGGAAAATCTAACTAACATGCCTTCTACTTCCCTTTCTATGTCTACTTCATATTTTCATACTAATGAAAATTGAACATTCATAAAGAATCAGCAATAATAAGTCCCTATAAATCATTCCAGCCTGAACTCTTCGTCTATAGACGAGGGAACTGGGGCTATGATAAGGAAGTAAGTCATTTAAGATCACAAATGAAGTCAGTAACAGATCCAGGACTTGAACCCAGATGCCTGAATCAGGGCTTTTCCCCCCAAACAACAAAAATCCCAATAAAAAGAAAAAACAATAGGAAACACCCTAATAAATATTAGGAAGTGAAGAGTAAGCACAGGGTGTTTAACCATGTGAAAAATATTTTTTTAGATCATCTTTGAGAAATGACTATCACCAAAATCCCCATACAGTACCACAAAGAACAAACCAATCTAGAATGATTGGGGCTCAGCAAACTTGCAGTCCCTTAAGTGAAAAAGAATGAAGCCATCTGATAAAATAAGACATTTATCTTAATGAAAATATTTGACCCAAAATAGTCCAGATCAGAGGAAATGATGAGGGGAACAGAAGGTAAAGATTTTAATTTCATCAGGCATTTTTGAAAGAAAAAGTTTTAAGCCCCAACATGAGCAAGAAATTATCAAGGTTAGAGGGAAGGAAACTTCAAGAAGACTCAAGTTGTGATTCAACTAAAGTGTTGTGGTCAAGGAAACTGCCAGTGACACAGATTACACAGCAGGTCAACTCAAAGAGTAAAATGTTAAGAAACAAAATAAAAAGTCTATACAGATCCCAGCACTGTAGACACACCCACGTACTATCAAACATGCCTCCTGGGCTAGTTAGGCATGCCATTCCTTTCCTTCCATCTCATAGTAATACTTCTGCCTCCCTGATCTTTCTGGCTCTACTGTTATATTCTGCTGCAGTTCCCCTAAGCAACATCTCTTCTAAATTGGAGGACGTAGTCCTTTCGTAACAGGAATGAAAACTTTCTGCCAGTCCAGTATCCTTTGAGGTTTCAAATGGAAAAAGAACAATGCTCTGGAGTCACATAACAAATCCAGGAAATGTAAACTCTCTTCTGATTCTCGCTCTGTCTTAATCATTTTACCTCTGGCATCTATAGAATGAGGTAGATGAGAACTGCCCTGGAGATCAAACATTGGTGGTTGGCATCTGCTGTTTGGTAGTGTTCAAAGCAATGAACTGATCAACATTTGTCCACTAAGGGTCTTCTCTATTCATAGGAGTGTGTTATGAGCTGTGTGGAAGGAGGGGAAAAGTAATAAAGAAGTCAACTCTACCAAATGAAAAGAAGTCATAAAAATCTTCCATAAGGGAACACTGTAACCCAAGAAATTCTTACTTGATGTCATTAAAAATATCTCTATTTTTCATAAAAATATAATGATGATTAAGAAGTTGTCCCTAGAAGAAAAGAGGACAGAATTAAGCTGAGCTTAAAAGAGGGAGATTTGGAGAAAGAACTAAAAAAAAACATCAAGGGGAAAAGTGTGGGGGAGGGGGGAGGGGAGAGTCTATAGTAAAGTTAGCAGCTAACAACTGACCCCATAGAAGAAATGACAACAGATCTGGCTTAGCGTGTTAGATTTAAGAAGAGGTTGACTGTGAGAGGGGTGACATGGTAGCCAAGGAGGAGTCCTAAATGATGTTTAAGGAAAATGGAGACAGGTACCAACCAGGTATAGTCAACTTGCTTAGGGAAAGAAGAATGAACAGACAATCTAAGTCCACTGTTCCCTTGTTTGGCCTCTAACAATAGGGTAAAAAGTCCCTTCTTGGTAGAACTTCACTGATCCCTAGTTTTTAACCATAATTTTTTTTTCTGAAATAGACAAGTGACCTGCTACTTCAGTTGTATTTTTACCCCATGCTTCATGACATTGCCATTGAGCAGTTTCCAAGAAAGGAACACCAAAGGGAGGACATTAAGAAAAGAACAACTACCCCTCAAAGCAAACACACCATATCATCTGTTAACCTGAGTGTGGTACTCATTACAGATTCATTGGCAAATGGCTCTGTGCTCAGGAACCTAAAAAGATTGTGCTCAGAACCCAAACTGTATAATAAAAAGAGCTTGGAAGTTGAAAGGTCCTAATAACCATCAACCCCTTCATTTTATATTAAAAAAAGGCAAAATGCAAATTAATGTGATATAAACTGTGTATATAGTTGTTGCAGAGGTGCCAAGTAAAGGAGATATCAGTCAAGCAAGGCTGTTTATAGGACTTAAACTTTCCCCAAGATTTTAAAGTAAGAAAGAGATATAGATAATTGAAGAAGGAAAATAAGCCAACAAGGAGAATGACTTCATCAGCATCATCTTACCAGCATCATTCTTTGAATGTCTACTGTAAAACAGGTACTTTTACATACATTTACATACATACAAGTGTTTTACATACATTATCTCATTTAATCCTTACAATCACCTTACTAGGCAGGTACTACCAATAACCTTTGTTCTACAGATGAGAAACCCAAAGCCTGGACAGGACAAGTAACTTGCATACAGCCGTACAGCTATGAATTTGTGCAACATAATGAGAACCAAAAGCCCCTGACTCTCAGGTCAGTGATTATCTGCTAAACTAGATTGTGCTGATAGTAAAGTGCTCAGGTCCAAAGGCAAGGAGAAGAAGGGCAGAGAAAAAAACAGATATCTGACTCACAATATTGTACCAAGAAAAGGTATTATACACATATAAAAAGCACTTTGGTTATTGATCCTAGCAAAATTATTGCAATATTGCTCATCAGCCCCTCTATAAATATATGAATTAAAATTTTGAGAGGTTAGTGACTTATCCAGGGCTCTGTGATAAATAAATAACAGAGTGAAAACTACACTTCTCTTTCCCCTGGGAAATGGCATTTAAATCATTTTAGGACTATAATGATCTTTTTAGCATTTTGCATATTGACTGTGACACAGATTACTGGATTCTGAGTGGATTATGTGGATTGCAAGTTTTAGGAAGGCAAAAACTATGCCCTTCCATTTACATTGATCATCAGATGTTATGTTCAAGCTAGGAAAGTTTGTTTTTGATTTTCAGAATCTGCCCTTTTTTAAAAAACACTGTGGGTTCCTGTGTTATAAGTCCTTTTTGCATCTCCCTTATATGCAGAGTACATCATGAGAAACACTGGGCTGGAAGAAGCACAAGTTGGAATCCAGATTGCCTGGAGAAATATCAATAACCTCAGATATGCAGATGACACCACCCTTACGGCAGAAAGTGAAGAGGAACTAAAAAGCCTCTTGAAGAAAGTGAAAGAGGACAGTGAAAAAGTTGGCTTAAAGCTCAACATTCAGAAAACTAAGATCATGGCATCTGGTCCCATCACTTCATGGGAAATAGATGGGGAGACAGTGGAAACAGTGTCAGACTTTATTTTTTGGGGCTCCAAAACCATTGGAGATGGTGATTGCAGCCATGAAATTAAGACACTTACTCCTCGGAAGGAAAATTATGACCAACCTAGATAGCATGTTAAAAAGCAGAGACATTACTTTGCCAACAAAGGTCCATCTAGTCAAGGCTACGGTTTTTCCAGTAGTTATGTATGGATGTGAGAGTTGGACTGTGAAGAAAGCTGAGCACTGAAAAATTGATGCTTTTGAACTATGGTGTTGGAGAAGACTCTTGAGAGTCCCTTGGACTGCAAGGAGATCCAACCAGTCCATCCTAAAGGAGATCAGTCCTGGGTGTTCATTGGAAGGACTGATGCTGAAGCTGAAACTCCAATACTTTGGCCACCTCATGCGAAGAGTTGACTCATTGGAAAAGACCCTGATGCTGGAAGGGATTGGGGGCAGGAGGAGAAGGGAATGACAGAGGATGAGATGGCTGGATGGCATCACCGACTCAATGGGCATAAGTTTGAGTAAACTCCGGGAGTTGGTGATGGACAGGGAGGCCTGGCATGCTGCAATTCATGGGGTCACAAAGAGTCGGACATGACTGAGTGACTGAACTGAACTGAACTGAACTGAACTGAATTCCACTCTGGGCTTCCCTGATGGCTTAGTGGTAAAGAATCTGCCTGCCAATCCAGGAGATGTGGATTCTATCCCTGAGTTGGAAAGATCTCCTGGAGAAGGAAATGGCAATGCACTCCAGTATTCTTGCCTGGGAAACCCCATGGACAGAGGAACTTGGTGGGCTACAGTCCATGGGTCGCAAAAGAGTCAGACATGACTTAGTGATTAAACAACAACAATTCCATGCTAGTCTGTGTGTGTGTCCTCACTCCCTCTCTCATTCTCTGTCCTTCTCTCTCTCCAACTCAATCTGTTGGCAAACACAAACATGCCATAAGGTCCATTATAAGCCAAAGCATTTTATGACACAAAACCACAGCCTGCCAACTAAATTCATTGCACTATAACCAGTGAAGATGAGTCACCTGACTTACATTAATATATGATAAACAGCTCTAAACAGGCAAGAGTTAAAAGAAAGAAAGAAAATTCATTTATCAACTGAGTACTTAAGTGGCTCTCCCTTGGCATTTATATAGAGAGAATTTTATTAAGGGGTTTGCTTGAATTTTTTTTTTCTATCATGAACAAATTCATTTTTTCACTACAAAAGAGGCAGAAATCCAAAGACACATAAATTCCCACCATTGCTCAGATGACACTGTCCCAATGGACCTGCTGTGAGCTCATTCATATGACAAGGAGATATGACCTTTCAGGTACTAGCTGGGTATTTTTCAATCCACTGGCAGAAAAGAAGAATAGAAAGGGTTCTTTGCAGTGTGACTTTTTTTAGAGAAAAACTATAAATGAAAAATGTATCTCCTCATTTATTTTTTAATGAAAGTCTGGGCATGAGGTAGAAATAACAACAAAAAAAGGAATCAAAATGATGTCCCATTAGCCATTTAAGAGCAGTGAGGCAAGAAGGAGAGCAGGGAAGGATAGAGCCCCTGGGAGTTGGGATATGCACATTTTTGCAGAGGGAAAGCAAAGCAGAGTCAATGCCAACAGAAAAGAACTAGAACTTTGCTTGCCTTACCACAGGTGCTCAAGAATATGTGCATTTTGTAAGGTAAATTAACATGGACCTCTCTTTGCAGTTCCACAATGAAACCAAGGAGGATCCTGTGGGGCTCCTGGGCACAGAAATCTTTCCATGTTGCCGATTTCTTATTTGTAGGAAATAGACTCCAGCCTCTGTGACCTTCTCTGAGTTCTAAAGGACAGATTTAAACAGTTGCTAATTAGGGAAGGGAGGGGAAGCAGAGACAGGGAAGGAGAGCAGTCAAGAAACAATAGTGTAGCCTTGGGGCAGGACTCTGATTTTGCCTTAAGGGATACACACAACAATATCTTTGAACTCTTCTCAGTCCTGTGCAACTCTTTGCAACCCCATGAACCTCAGCATGCCAGGCCTCCCTGTCCATCACCAACTCCCAGAGTCCATCCAAACCATGTCCATTGAGTCGATGATGCCATCCAACCATCTAATCCTCTGTCGTCCCCTTCTCCTCCTGCCCTCAATCTTTCCCAGCATCAGGATCTTTTCCAGTGACTCAGTTCTTGGCATCAGGTGGCCAAAGTACCGGAGTTTCAGCTTCAACATCAGTCCTTCCAATGAACACCCAGGACAGACCTCCTTTGCCATGGACTGGTTGGATCTCCTCAAAGTCCAAGGGACTCTCAAGAGTCTTCTCCAACACCACAGTTCAAAAGCTTCAATTCTTCGGTGCTCAGCTTTCTTTATAGTCCAACTCTCACATCCATACAGGACTACTGGAAAAACCATAGCCTTGACTAGATTGGACCTTTGTTGGCAAAGTAATGTCTCTGCTTTTTAATATGCTATCTAGATTGGTTCTAACTTTCCTTCCAAGGAGTAAGCGTCTTTTAATTCCATGGCTGCAGTCACCATCTGCAATGATTTTGGAGCCCAGAAAAATAAAGTCTGTCACTGTTTCCACTGTTTCCCCACCTATTTGCCAAGTGATGGGACCAGATGCCATGATCTTAGTTTTCTGAATGTTGAGCTTTAAGCCAACATTTTCACTCTACTCTTTCACTTTCATCAAGAGGCTTTTTAGTTCCTCTTCACTTTCTGCCATAAGGGTGGTGTCATCTGCATATCTGAAGTTATTGATATTTCTCCCGGCAACCTTGATTCCAACTTGTGCTTCTTCCAGCCCAGCGTTTCTCATGATGTACTCTGCATATAATAGGGTGACAATATACAGCCTTGACATACTCCTTGTCCTTTTGGGAACCAGTCTGTTGTTTCATGTCCAGTTCTAACTGTTGCTTCCTGACATGCATACAAATTTCTCAGGAGGCAGGTCAGGGGGTCTGGTATTCCCCTCTCTTTCAGAATTTTCCACAGTTTGTTTTGATCAACACAGTCAAAGTCTTTGACACAGTCAATAAAGCAGAAGCAGAGGCTTTTCTGAAACTCTCTCACTTTTTCAATGATCCAATGGATATTGGCAATTTGATCTCTAGCTCCTCTGCCTTTTCTAAAACCAGCTTGAACATCTGGAAGTTCACAGTTCACATATTGCTGGCTTGGAGGCCTGGCTTGGAGAATTTTAAGCATTACTTTACTAGTGTGTGAGATGAGTGCAACTGTATGGTAGTTTGAGCATTCTTTGGGATTGCCTTTCTGTGGGATTGGAATGAAAACTGACCTTTTACAGTCCTGTGGCCACTGCTGAGTTTTCCAAATTTGCTGGCATATTGACTGCAGCACTTTCACAGCATCATCTTTCTGGATTTGAAATAGCTCAACTGGAATTCCATCACCTCCAATAGCTTTGTTCATAGCGATGTTTCCTAAGGCCCACTTGACTTCACATTCCAGGATGTCTGGCTCTAGGTGAGTGATCACACCATCATGATTTTCTGGGTCATGAAGATCTTTTTTGTACAGTTCTTCTGTGTATTCTTGCTACCTCTTCTTAATATCTTCTGCTTCTGTTAGGTCCCTACCATTTCTGTCCTTTATTGTGCCCATCTTTGCATGAAATGTTCCCTTGGGATCTCTAATTTTCTTGAAGAGATCTCTAGTCTTTCCCATTCTGTTGTTTTCCTCTATTTATTTGCATTGATCACTGAGGAAGGCTTTTTATCTCTCCTTGCTCTTCTTTGGAACTCCCCCAACAAATGGAAGATGTTAGCATCCTTAATTCCAGAAAAGATCACAGTTTAATAACATCAAGAGAGAAACTCATCAGGAGACTACCTGAGGCCAGTTTAAAGGAACCAGAGAAGTTCATCAGGAGACTATCTGAAGCCAGATTAAAGAAGTGAAGGCCCTACACACACTCTGATCCTTAGTATCACCACTGTTGAACCCTTGCTATAAAACTCACCAAATCCTCCTGACTTGGGACAGATTTTGAGGCATTAGCCTGCTGTATCCCCTTTGCCTGGCAAAGCAATAAAGCTCTTCTTTCTACTTCACCCAAAACTCTGTCTCCAAAATTCTATTGGTCACTGGTGCACAGAGGCCATATTTCCAGCATCAGTAATAACCTTCAGTGGACACTCTTTAATATCTCAAACCAAAGACTGGGCTAATTCAGAAACATGATTTGATAGTGAAGGCAGCTTTTCAGCATTCAGATATTTCACAGTGAGTAAATCAAATAATTATTCAGCATTCATTTGGACATTGATAGCTCTGGGCAAACCCATGAGGTTGTCTTCTTTGACACCCCTTTTCAGTGCTTTCCCCCACCTGCTGAGACTCTTATATTCTTCAATATTCTAGAAACCATCTCTCCCCCACATACACACCAAATCCCAAAGTTAGAAACAATCTAATAGCACTCATTTACAACTTAGTGTGAAACAGAATAAATGCATTCCCTCTTCCCAAAGGCTACCTGAAATTTGAACTATAATTGTAAAATGAAGTGCCTGACCCTCTGTTAAAGGTGTTATAGATAGCAGCAAGCAGATGAGAGGCTCTGAAATCATGCAAAGTAGATATTTTGAAAACTGAAATCTCCATAGTAATAATAGCACTTTCTATTTTTGAGCACTCATTATGTGTCAGGAAATAACACTAAGTGCTTTACCTGGATTATCTCACAACAACCCTGATAAGTAATTTCTGTGTTTACTCATATTTTGTAGATGATAATATTTAGGGCTCAAAAAATAAGTTATTTGAGTAAGGTTAATAGCTATTAAGAAGCAAAGATAAGCATGGCACTTTGTCTTATTCCAAAATCTGTATTCTTAGTCACTATGATGCTGTGCTTGTCTTCAGATTTATAGACACACTAGTGATGTTGATCTTAAAGAAAAGGAATAGGGTAGAAGCTGTTTTAGTGACTCAATGGGACTTGCTTATATTAGTTGGAACCTGAATTGATGGGACAGTGTCTAGATGATTCTAATGACAATTAGAATTCTCAGGTTTACCAGTGAGGATTAGGTATGACACCAACCTTATGGCAGAAAGCAAAAAACTAACGATCCTCTTGATGAAAGTGAAAGAGGAGAGTGAAAAAGTTGGCTTAAAGCTCAACATTCAAAAAACAAAGATCATGGCATCCAGTCCCATCACTTCATGGCAAACAGATGGGGAAACAATGGAAACAGTGAGAGACTTTATTTTTGGGGGGTTCAATAATCACTGCAGATGGTGACTTCAGCCATGAAATTAAAAGACGCTTGCTCCTTGGAAGAAAAGCTATGACCAACCTAGACAGCACATTAAAAAGCAGAGACATTACTTTGCCAACAAAGGTCCATCTAGTCAAAGCCAAGGGTTTTCCAGTAGTCATGCATGGATGTGAGAGTTGGACTATAAAGAAAGTTGAGCACCTAAGAATTGATACTTTTGAACTGTGGTGTTGGAGAAGACTCTTGAGAGTCCCTTGGACTGCAAGGAGATCCAACCAGTCAATCCTAAAGGAAATTAGTCCTGAATATTCATTGGAAGGACTGATGTTGAAGCTGAAACTCCAATACTTTGGCCCCCTGATGCAAAGAACTAACTCATTGGAAAAGACCCTGATGCTGGGAAAGATTGAAGGTGGGAGGAGAAGGGGATGGCAGAGGATGAGATGATTGGATAGCATCACAGACTCAATGGACATGAGTTCGAGCAAGCTCCAGGAGTTGGTGATGGACAGGGAAGCCTGGCATGCTGCAGTCCATGGAGTCACAAAGAGTCGGACATGACTGCATGACTGAACTGAACTGAAGACTTAGCCAACTGGAGTAGGGGGAGATGAATGTGTTTTCAAGGTTTTAACTTCTGCCAAAAATCTTCCTGTTCAAATAAGACAGGAACCTAAAGAGTCTCATTTGCCATGAAAGTCAAGATTTGAAAGAACTAAAGATATGATGTTGCCTATTGTTTCATATTTAATAGCTTACAAGTTTGTTGCCTATGCTGTTGTGAAGAATAATGGAATAGAGTTATTATTTCTAATAGCCAGAAACCTTCAAAAGATAAAATGTCTCTCTCTCATGAGGCCACTTCAATGAAACAGAACTTTAAATGAATTCACCCAGAATTCATTTTCTGATAACCTCCTTTGGCCCCTTCTGAATTTAGTACCTTTCAAATCACCTCTGGTACCTACCTATCTCACCTATTCCTCCAACTACAACAGTAGATCTTTGGGGTGCACATTTTGGGGCAATAACCAGTATTTACCATATCCAGTATTTTATCATGATACCTAAAATCCCACAATATTCTTCTGACTTTTCACCTGCACACAAATGCTTAGTACTGAAGGATTTGCTCTAAAATGACTCTAGATACCGACAGTCCACTGATAATCTCTTTAGGCCACCATGGGTAACTGCCTTGCAGTCTCTCTGCATGGCAAAATAACTGGTTTAAGGGCTCCATCCTTCCTAATTGCAAAAGCATCTGTTTTGTCTACCCACCTTAGGCTGTGCATAAGTCTCTAAACAACAACTCTTCTGATGGCTCCAAAGGTCAGTTCAAACCTTTTCCAATTTGGTCCTTGGTGATTTTTCCATGGCTAAAGTTTTATTGGGGGTAAGCCTTATAGGAAGAGAAATTGAAAAGACTTCCTTGTCAAGCCACATTTCCAAAGTGGATGTGTCAAATTAGCTTTCATTGGCCCAAAATAAACAGATAATGAGCCACCTGGTAAGGACAAATATCAAAAATACCTGGGGCAAAGACCTGATCCTGGATGATAAAAAAGCACCTACAGTAAGAGAGGAAAGCCATCTCACAGATATTTTGTCTATACAATAAGGAAGTAATACATGATTTTGGTATTCTTGAAATTGCTTTTTAAATCAGGACTCAATTCTTCATATTTATTTCATGAGAAAAGATTTAAAGGGAAGATGAACAGAAAAAAAAAATATTTCATAAATATTTAAATGGAAAGTTCAGTTTGTTTTCCCATCCTGATGGAGTTTATTTATGGTGCTTAACCATCTTAATGATGGGACAGAAATAATGTTAAATAGATTGAAAAACCCAAAGAAGATAATGATCTTGATATTTCAATGGACTGTTTCAGTATGTGAATCAATCATATGATTTATCCCTATAAAACAATTTGATTTGCTTCTCATCTGTTGTCCTATTGCCAGCATCCCTGCTTACCATGGCCTACAGAACTTGCTTTATCATGAAGCAATTGGAAAAAATTCACCTAGCAAATCACCCAAATAGAGCTTAATTTTATCTCACATGCTATCTCGGGGCCTGGCTTCCAGTATTCCTCCAAAGGAATCCCATTACACCAAAGTGTCTTTTGAAAAGGATTTTGCTTTCCAGCTGAAGTTGTCTTAATTAATTCCTTCACTGATCCCATGCAATCTATTCCATACTAGACCATTTGTGCTACTGGGCCATAAACTCCTAGAGAATGAAATTCTTAACTGCTCAGTGTGCTCCCTTTATATAGCCTCCATCCTCCAATTCTTTCCAAGTGCTCAGAAATATGGAAATTCTCAGTGTCAACCAGTCAGGAAAGCCCTTGGTATTTATTCTCTTGATGAATAATGAATCCTTTACTATAAGTAATTATTAATAATAATAAAATTTAAAATAGACAATGACTTTGAGACAACTAAAAGTTCCAAGTGGATCAAGAAAACATTATTATATAAAAAAGAGGAAGAATGCTTTTATTTCAAAGCAGATAAACTTGCACTGTCCTAAAAGAATTCTGACCAAAAAGCCTAAGCCAAAATAATGCTAGCAAACAACCACTAAGAGCATGGATGTTTCCAGTAGTTCGGCTGGAAACAGTAGTTCAGTCATGTACCCCCTTTGTAACCCCATAAACTATAGCCCACCAGGCTCCTCTGTCCACAAGGGTTCTCCAGGCAAGAATACTGGAGTGGGTTGCCATGCCCTCCTCCACAGGATCTTCCCAACCCAGGGATTGAACCCAGGTCTCCCACATTGCAGGCGGATTCTTTACCATCTGAGCCACCAGGGAAGGCCAAGATTACTGGAGTGGGTAGCCCATCCCTTCTCTTGGGAATCTTCCCAACCCAGGAATTAAACTGGGCTCTCCTGCATTGCAGGTAGATGATTTACCAGCTGAGCTACTTGGGGAGACCCTCCATTAGTTAAGGACAACATTTTATTTTAGTGGCCACCTTACCAATAAAATGGTAGGAGTCCATTTATCTAGTGCAACAATGTAGTTGAAATAAACAAAAGCATCCACCTGTCACCTCTCTTCCCACCTACCCAGCCATTGCTAAAACTGAGAATGGATAAAGGTCCTGGACCTCAAAAGGAAAGAGAGACTGGGTATTGAATATCACTGAGTACTTCCTAACCAGAAAGGTAAATAGACATGTCAGAGATTAAACTTACCATTTTACAATGACATTAACTAAAATTAAGCAGGAAGTTCAATCTCAGAGCAGACGAATTTAAAAAGAAAATTCTTAACATTGTGACTGTTCAAATTAGAACATCAAGGAAGACTCTTTCATGACACTCTTATTAAAAATATGATCTTGACTGTAACCATCTTCTTTTATAGTTTCTTCTGCTTTATTGGCACAATATTAATAAGGTCCATATTAGTCCCAGGCTCTATTCTTAGAAATATTTCTAAAATAAGAAAGAGTTCTTCATTTCATCATTGAGCTGAACTTGGTCACCCCAGTAAAACCCAGATAAGCAAATCTAAAAAGGAGGGGGGATCAGGATGGGGAATACATGTAATTCCATGGCTGATTCATGTCAGTGTATGACAAGACCCACTGCAATGTTGTAAAGTGGTTAGCCTCCAACTAATGAAAATAATTAAAAACAAACAAACAAACAAAAAAAAAGGTGGTAATTTTCACAGTCAATAACAGAAGTAGCTGACACTTTCCCAGAGCTGGACATATTGCTGAATGAATGAATAACAATATTTACACATGGATTATTCCTACCTGGTATTAGAATGCTGTATACCTGAGGCAAGATAAGAAAACCTGAAAGCCATATATATAGAAACTCTGTATACATATACATTACTGTGTTCAAGTAATTAAACATTTTACCTGGTATGTTTTCAAGAGGCTAAAGACATCTTTAAACAATTCTATATGTGCAAAACCAGGGGAGAAATAACCACATGAATTACAAAACAGTATATCAAGCCTCAAAGATGCTAATTTGAGTCCAGGGGGAGCTAATCAACCTCTTTGCTGAAGTAAAGATAAACCTTTTTGACAGCAAATGCTATCTGATAAAATGGAATTTTCAATTACTCTATGAACATCTGGTTCATGCTACCATTTCTGGAGCCCAGCAGCACCCTGTCTTGCAATGTCACAAAATATTCTCCATTGAGAACTCCCTATTTTGCTAAGAGACTAATTGAAATGAATATTTGGCAATTTAGTGAGGTGAGAGGTGAGTCAGGGGATAGGTAAGAGGATAAGGAAGGGATGTTCAGTCATGGAATCATAATTTCATTAAAAGGCTATAGGAAACGAAATTACATATTATTGATAAAGTGTTGAAAGTGTAAATGTCCTAATACACCTGTGCTTGGAACTAGAATATGCATAGTGTGCAGCCTCCAGAATAGTTTCATGGCTAATTTACAACAGCGGTTGCCTTAGGCACAGCTCAAGTTCTTTAAATCCATGTTTTACACAACAAACATGTTAAATGATATACAGGTGATGAAAACAGCAAATGAATAAGTTTAGGAAAATGCAAAGAACCTACACTTTCAGAAATAAAGCAATCATTATATTGCATTTGGGTGCTTTTGAATGTGAAAATCAGATAGATGTTCTCACAAATTTCTGTACATTGCTTCCATTTGGTATCAATGAGCATGGGAGGAAAACCAATTCAGTGTTGTAGTGAGCTCCAAATTAGGTGCATATTATAGCAATTAAATTCATCTTTTCAGCTGATGAATTTATAATCAATAATTAAAGCATAAGGTAAGAGAGATCGAGTGTGATTTGAAACAAATTAGCTGGGCTTGGGATGAGTATGTACAGTTCTAAGACATGAACCCATAAACTCTAATTTCATCAGAATTACACATTTGAGTATTCATAATGGGATATACAAGTCATCACAAATGAGAATGCAAAGAAGCAAGGAGACAAAAGCCTATTAAACCCAGCACTATTCAACCCAGAAATAACCTCAACAGGAAGGGGTTGCAGTCCTGTGAAACTCCCAAATGTGCAACAAACCCACGAGCCTCTGGCATCTCTGAGCACTCTACTTTTTGGTTACTCTTCTTAGAGATTGTCTGCAGAAATTGCATAGGGCAAAATTTTTGTCCTTGCCAGAAGGTGTAATTTTACCAAATAACTCAAATTCAGGGAGGGAAAACATTGGTTAAAAGATTTGAGTGTGACTCCCCAACTCAGCACCAAATCAGGTGGTAAAATATGCTGAGTGACAACACTGACTTGTTTTCAAGGTACTCTGAGAGCTACAGAGACATAGCATTGCAAAAAGTGCCATATGCCAGTAGAAAGTATAGGATAAAGAACGCTCCATCAGCTGCTTTTCTGGGAAGCCATGACAAGAGCTACAGTACTGGGGGCGAGCTGAGACATATTAATTCAAAAGCACTATAGATGATAAATGTAATTCAGACACCTGGCAACTAGGAAATTTGGCTCAGTCAAATTTGGCTCAGTCATCAACCCACTGATCAGGTTTTAGGCATGTTGCGAGTGATACTAGGATTGATAATAATTCAGAAAGCAGAGATTCTTACCATTCCATCTTATCTCCACCCTGACCCAGCTCACAGATGTGTTGGTTGGGGCAATCAGAAAAAACCAAAACCAACACAATTCTGTAAAGTAATTATCCTTCAATTAAAAATAAATAAAGTTAAAATAAAAAATATTGTAATTGCCTTCCAGTTAAATTTTTTTAAAGATAAAAAAAAAAAAAACAAGCAAGCTGATGGTATAAAGAAATGCTGCTGCTAAGTTGCTTCAGTCGTGTCCAACTCTGTGCAACCCCATAGACAGCAGCCCACCAGGCTCCCCCATCCCTGGGATTCTCCAGGCAAGAATACTGGAGTGGGTTGCCATTTCCTTCTCCAATGCATGACAGTGAAAAGTGAAAGTGAAGTCACTCAGTCATGTCCGACTCCTAACGACCCCATGGACTGCAGCCTACCAGGCTCCCCCATCCCTGGGATTCTCCAGGCAAGAATACTGGAGTGGGTTGCCATTTCCTTCTCCAATGAATGACAGTGAAAAGTGAAAGTGAAGTCGCTCAGTCATGTCCGACTCCTAGTGACCCCATGGACTGCAGCCTACCAGGCTCCTCCATCCATTCGATTTTCCAGGCAAGAGTACTGGAATGGGTTGCTATTGCTTTCCTCGACAAAGGAATGGGGGCTGTGGAAATTCCATCTGGGTGATGGGTAACCCAAGGTATCCAGGTGGCAGTAGCAGGGACACCCAGAGCCCAGCATCCATGGAGTCAATAGTGTAAGCTGGGGATTCTGTATACAGCAACAGCAGCGGTGATCTCACCACACTAATTATGATTACTAGTTATGTAATTAGTGTGATAGTTCTATGTTATCATTTGGAGCACTGTTTCTGGCTCTGCGTCTCTTGGGCAACTCAATATTATTTGAATGAATTCTTTATCTACCCAAATTAGTAAAATGTAGAACATATTGACTATAACCAGTATGTTTCCATTAAAATTAAAAGTAAAACAAACAAACAACCAAACAAACAAAAAAAAACCCACAATCTGAAGTCAAGGGTCTAAATCCAGACTCTTGCCCTTTGAATACAAAATTCTTCCAGCCATTCTCCTTTGGTTAAATATAGTGATCCTGGGTTCCCTTGTCTAGGAATGTTCTCAGAGAAAAGTAACTGAAAATTAAGGGATCTGAGAATCTCAAAGCACCCTTGACATTCACACTGAGCATTCTTTAGCTACAGTATAGTTAAAAGAATAAACTCCAAAGAAAGTTTTGGCAGTGTGAAGAAGCATAGGGCCCTGGTGTCTAAGAAAATGAGAAGCAAATACTGTTTGTACATTTTCCTCAAACACTGGCAACACAATATGAGCTCATTGAACAACTTGTTCCTGTTCAAGGGAAAAATTAACAGTTGCATAAAAGTATCTTTATTTGGAAAATCCTGAGGTTCTTCATCATCCATATGTCCATATATATGCAAAGAAAAATTCTGCACTAATATCCAGATTGGAAACATCACAGAGAGATCTACAGACATGAAATCCAAGGTGAGCTAAATTCCCCCAAACAAAGGCGTAAGGTGAACTGTATTGGGTATATTTGGTCCAACTTTGGAGTAATTCTGATAGGACCAGAAAAAATAATTATCAGGATCAGAGTTAGTCTGACAGCATCATTTTAACCCTTGTTCTTCTCCAGAGACATCCATTCAAATCTCAAAAATAGTTCAGCTCTGGCACCTTTTGGATTTCGGGGTACTTTGATTTGAGATGCCTAACACAGTATCAGTGAACCAAAGAGAACTGGGACCTTTTTTCCTCAAAATATCTTTGAGACTTTCAGCACAGTCTGAGTCCAGAGGAGATTCCATTTTCCCTCCTCACCTTTCTAAATCAGTAGTCCTCAGGAGCAAAAATACCATGTTGCCCTGGAATGAATCTAACTAGAACCACACTAATTATGATTACTAGTTATGTAATTAGAATGGTTACCAGATCAGGCAGGCATACATGATAAATTTGTTCATATTTGTCTTTCAACTACTGTGCCTTAGGATAAAATGAAAAACATTTATTATATGAATCCAAGTTTGAGAAAATTCTAAAAAAAATAAATTTTTCAATCATTGCTATTGTGTGAGGTAGCAATACTCAGCCCAAGTGAACTGGTGACATCATTTAGGAGGCTAGCCTAGAGTTGATTTAGGATACAATTAAGTACCATTAGGGGCTTCCCTGGTGACTCAGATGGTAAAGAATCTGCCTACAATGCAGGAGACCTGGGTTCGATCTCTGGGTTGGGAAGATCTCCTGGAGAAGGGAATGTCTACACACTCCAGAATTCTTGCCTGGAAAATTCCAAGGACAGAAGAGCCTGGCAGGCTATAGTCCATGGGGTTGCAAACAGTTGGACACGTCTGAGAGGCTAACACTTTCACTTAAGTACCATTATAGGAAGCTCAGTAGTGCTGGGATATCATAAGGTAGAGCCAGAGATGTAAGCAAGACTGAATTCCCTTCGTACCTAAACTTTAATGACTCAACCAAATTGTAAAGAACAAACACGAAGGATGGTTCAAGGTTTAGCCACTGCTAGAACAATGGAAAAAAAAATGAAGATACATGTATGAGAACTGAATACTGAGAAACAAAATGTAAAAGTGTGCCAAAACAGAACAGCAAAAATGTGTGTGTGTGATCCCCACCTTAAATGTAGGAGAGTCTTGGGATGATGCCATACATTTGCTTTAGAATCTCATTATTACACAATATACAGGATATACATACAATACATCCCTTTTGTAAGAAACACCCCCTCAGCAAAACTAGCTCCAGTCCACTGGTACTGTTTTCCTAGAGACACGGGCCAAAAAAAAAAAAAAAAAAAACAGATGTTGTTCTATCCAGGCACAAAGTGAGAATCAATTATGACTATTTCTTTTCCTGGAGTTATTTCATTTTAGAGAGCATCTAACTAAAACCCTTTCTGATATAAATGAAAAAGCATTTCTTTGAGACACAAGACTAGTAAATGATACACATCAGTCTGTATTCTGTGACATGCTGCTAATCCTCTGAGAATTAAATAGCCTCTGTTTCAGTTATATAAATGTTTAATTTTTTCATCTTTAGTCTTAGGTTTCTTGGAAAGTATATTATCTCTGCAGATGTCACCACTCACCAATTAGGGAAGGCAGCAGCTCACAATTGGTAGTGACTTACATATATTATAGACTTTGATACTTGGATCTGCTGGGAAAGGGATGGATTAAACAATCTAATAGAATCTACAGTGACAAACTTTTTCACCACAGAAAACATTTTGTTTTGTGGATCATGCATGTTTTTTTCCTTTGGATTCATTTACAAAACCAAAACAAAGCCATTTAATGATGCATACAGTGAAATGAAATAGTTGAAGACCAGCACATAATCACCATATTTTGTTTTCTCATCTTTAAGCCTTTTAGCAGCGGGGCTTCCAGCTGAGCTTGTGTCTAGCTACTCTCAAGACATAGCCAAGCATTCTGAAGCTTCACTGAGCCTAAACACCAAGCTGAATTCATAGTTCTTAATTGAAAAAGACAGGTTGTTTGCCTAGCATGTTTGCATCAGTAAAACATTGAAAATGACATCTGTGCCCAAGTCCATCTGAACATTCTGCCTTAGCTGAACTCTGCTAATGTTTTTATACCCTGGTTTATGCTTGGAATAAACCAGGGTATAAATAAACCAGTTTTAAATAGCTCCTCTTGCTAAAGCATGTGTGCTAGATTCCCAAAAATAGACTCTTCTTCATATATGAGGATGTCGTTCCTGACACGTGCTTTGAGGCATTTTTGACATGCACAGAATGTTACATTAAGTCAGCCATGTTTTCTTACTCTCGTGTCTCCTATGACCAGTGGCTTGCATTTGCCTGGTAGCTAGAGGGATTTGGTGGCATCACCACCTCATAGACAAAATGGGAAGTCTTTTACTCTGTCTCCTCAGTAAAGAGTATACAATATGTGGTCAGAGTCTCCTTCTGGGTAAAACTAACTAGCCTGATGTGGAAATAAAACTCACCCCTTTGATGTCATAAGTGCTGTGTTCTCTGCAGCTCAACTGATCGGTTGAATTTATGTACTAAAGCAAAAAGAAGCATTTATTCCTGGTGAGAAGGCATCTGCTCATTTCCTATGTGTGTGATGCAGTTATGATTGACAAGTGTGTATGCAATATGCATAGGTAGTCAGCTTTTTAAGTGCTTAAACGTAATGTTTATATGATCATAGTGAATCCACTCAGAGAGGGCAAAGAAGAGTCTGGACAGGTGTCAGGACATCTCAAAACCCTTTAGGGGCTGCTGAGGCATTAGAATAATACATACCTTCAATATACACTCATTACAGTAAAGAAAAGTACAGGAGTACAGTGAGCCTCTAAACATCCTGAGTTCTTTGGAATCTATGGTTGCAACTTATAGCCAATCAGCCCTTACCATGGTCAGGCATCTGAGATCCCATGGAGGTCACACTGGTGTTCAGCACATCATTGACAGCAGTGTCACAATACAGGCTTCGCTGGACATCATGTTCACTGTCGGTCTGGTCACTCTCCTCATGGCCGCTATCCTTTAGGCTGTTGCCCTCTAAGTCCTTGAAGGTGGAGCTGCTGGGTTGAAGAAAGAATGATAATTTATAACTGTGACAGATCTGATTTTTAAAAATATTTCAGAGCCAGGATGATGTCAGCTCTGTGATGAGGCCAACAGTGACTATATGGTCCAACAGGGCAGGAGGAAGAAAAATTTCTGTTTAAAAATCATGGAACATAACACTGTAGAGAGGTTCCCACTATTGGATGCTGATGAAGCTAATCACTTTCATTCACTTATCTTCAGGGCATCACTACAGGCGAGGCAGAAGGAACTACAATTCTGAAACAACCACCTGCAAAAAATCATCATCATTTCAGAAGGTTTTTTCCTCTTATGCAATCAAAATAAAATAATAACAGCTAAAGTTTACTGAGGGATTACTGTGCATGAGGCACTGTTCTAAGTGCTTGATATGAGTTCACTTTTTAAAATAATCACAACTCTATAAAAGAAAGGTGCTATTAATATTCACATTTCATGAAAAAAAGGCACACATAAGTTGAATAACTTGTCCAAGTTCACACAGCTGGTTAAAATGTAGCAGATTTAAGACCAAACACAGGTGGTCTGACTCCAGAGCCTGGCCCCTTAACCCCTATTTATACTGCCTCTCCAAAGATGTCTACTAAGCAACTGTGAAAATGAAAGTGGCAGAAATTGACGTAATGCAATTCAAATAGAAAGGGTTATCAGGATCAGAGAACTTGGGTCAGATTTAACTGAGAGAGGCTGAGGGACAGAGTCAAAGAAAAAAAGGAGAGGTAGGAGCTGAGAAGAGAGTCTTGGTGCATGGAAAGTAAGACGAAAGTGAGAACCAGAGGAAACAGTGAGTACAGTTATGCTAAGAACATGGCAACCTGCAGCTCAAGACTTTGTGGGTAAATTTTTCTTGCACTTAGTAAATCAATCCACCATTCCGTGCACTAACCATACTACCCAAGAACCCCACACCATTTCTCAAAAAATAGAGAATAATATATCAGGTACATCCATAGAGGCCTCATCTGCTCTTTTTAATACTTTGTATGTCCTGACAGAATGTGCAGCTGTGATGCACCATGGACTATAAATTATGCATCTGAAATACCTAGTGAATGGTGAATCCATTCCCCAGTCAATAAGGAAGCAGCAAAGGCATACTCAAGAAAATGTGTTGTTGTCTCAACAAGGGAGAGCAGCATGCTTGTGAATTAGGACAAGTCCCAACAGACCTACTGTACTTCTGAAAAGGGAGCCCTGTGGAGATGACACTGCAAACTCACTTGATCTGCTCAACCTTGAACATCCACAGGCCTGGCTCTCTGAGGCTTTGATAAGAACACTAAGTACATATGATGAAGAGCTATGCCATGGACACAATGGCTACATTGTCATTCTCCACACTGGTCAAAAGGAATGACAGCAGATTTTTAACATATGACCAACCTAGATGTAGAATGTCTGCTGCCCTGAATATGAAAAGGAAAAGATCAAAAGGGCAGTAACTGGAAAGCCATAATTATCAGAAAATGAAGGGCAAAAGGGGGTGAAGCACTGACCTATTTGCTAATTATTTTCAGAAAGAATAACTGAGCATCAACTGTATTAAAACTAAAATCACTCAATAGGCCAACTCACTCAGCTCCTTCAAATTATGTCATGTAGCTACTCAGCCCTGTGGACCCACCAGGATGCAGTTCTATTCAAAAACCAATCATCCTATGAGTTTTTTATGGTCATTAAGACCAATTGGAAACACATGCTTTAAAGTGTGTCACCATCTCTAGCTTTGTGGCACAGATTTAGAGGACTCCTGTAAGTACTAATTCCACAGAATGAACAGATTCAAAGTTTGCTTTAAAAAAAAAAAAAACTGGTCCTGTCCACACACACCCCTCACCTCAGGAGAAAGGAAATGGCCTGCCTGGATGGTCTTACTGGCTCCGTTATTACTTATTGCATTCTTATTGATACTTATTACTATCTTATTACATTTTTATAACAAATAATTTTTGACCTACATTCATTCCTGCTATCTGAAGCATGTGAAAATTTCTTTTTTTTTAAATTTTTCATTTATTTTTATTGTTGGAGGCTAATTACTTTACAATATTGTAGTGGTTTTTGCCATACATTGATATGAGTCAGCCATGGATTTACATGTGTTCCCCATCCCGATCCCCCCTCCTGCCTCCCTCCCCATCCGATCCCTCTGGGTCTTCCCAGTGCACTAGCCCTGACCACTTGTCTCATGCACCCAACCTGGGCTGGTGATCTGTTTCACCCTTGATAGTATACTTGTTTCAATGCTATTCTCTCAGAACATTCCCCCCCCCCACCTTCTCCCACAGAGTCCCAAAGTCTGTTCTGTACATCTGTGTCTCTTTTTCTGTTTTGCATACAGGGTTATTGTTGCCATCTTTTTAAATTCCATATATATGTGTTAGTATACTGTATCAGTCTTTATCTTTCTGGCTTACTTCACTCTGTATAATGGGCTCCAGTTTCATCCATCTCATTAGAACTGATTCAAATGAATTCTTTTTGATGGCTGAGTAATATTCCATAGTGTATATGTACCACAGCTTTCTTATCCATTCGTCTGCTGATGAGCATCTAGGTTGCTTCCATGTCCTGACAATTATAAACAGTGCTGCGATGAACACTGGGGTGCACGTGTCTCTTTCAGATCTAGTTTCCTTGGTGTGTATGCCCAGGAGTGGGATTGCTGGGTCATATGGCAGTTCTATTTCCAGTTTTTTTAAGGAATCTCCACACTGTTCTCCATAGTGGCTGTACTAGTTTGCATTCCCACCAACAGTGTAAGAGGGTTCCCTTTTCCAATTTCTTTAGTTCACAATGCATGATTGTTACCTTAAACCACAGAATTCAATCCTGACTTGACTGCATTTCAGCAGTTGCTAAAACTTGCTTGAGATAGATGATGGTGAGGGGTATAAAATAAGGACAATGTAATTAACCATTCTTTTAGAGCAAGGTTCCCAACCTTGGCACTGCTGACACTGTATAAGTCTGTTGGTGGGGGGAGGCAGGTGTTCTGTCTATTATAAGATGTTTAGCAGCATCTCTGGCCACAATGCGCTAGATGCCAGTCATGCCTCTCCCAGAAGGTACAACCAGAAATGTCTCCAGACATTGCCAAATCACTCCCAGTTGAGAACCACTGCTCTAGGTTCTTTAAACTCTATTCCTGTAACATGTTATATTTCCTGATTGTAGTGCAAAGAGCATTGAACTTGCAGTCATCAGAACAAGTGATAATCCTTAGTCTGCCACTTCATCTATGGGAACCTGGGTCTGATAGCTAATGTCTTTGTGCCTTGATTTCCTTGTCTGTAAAATACATCTGCTGGGAATTCCCTGGTGGTTCAGTGGTTAGGATTCCATGCTTTCACTGCCAAGGGCCTGGGTTCGATCCCTTGTCGGAGAACTAAGCACATGATTATTAATCAACTATACTCCAATTTTCAACAAAAAAATAATGAAAAATTAAACCCTAGAAAAATGCATTTGCTAAAACCTCCTTTACAAAGCCATTTTGAGGACTTCATGAAATACTTCACATGAAGTACCAGTTATACACAAATGCTCAATAAATGGTTATTGCCTAATATGATCATTACCCCCATATATGGTAATGATTTCATTGACTTACAACTAAATATTATGTAGTCTTTTTTTTAATTGGAGGCTAATTACTTTAAAATATTGTAGTTTGCCATACATTGACATGAATCAGCCATGGATTTACATGTGTTCCCCATCCTGAACCCCCCACCCACCTCCCTCCCCATCCCATCATTCTGGGTCATCCCAGTGCACCAGCTGTGAGCACCCTGTCTCATGCATCAAACCTGGACTGGCAATCTGTTTCACATATAATAATATACATGTTTCAATGCTATTCTCTCAGATCATCCCACCCTCGCCTTGTCCCATAGAGTCCAAAAGTCTCTTCTATACATCTGTGTCTCTTTTGCTGTCTTGCATATGGGCTTATCGCTACTGTCTTTCTAAATCCCAGATATATGCGTTAGTATGCTATATTGGTGCTTTTCTTTCTGACTTACTTCACTCTGTATAATAGGCTCCAGTTTCATCCACCTCATTAGAACTGATTCAAATGTATTCTTTTTAATGGCTGAGTAATATCCCATTGTGTATAGGTACCACAGCTTTCTTATCCATTCATCTGCCAATGGACATCTAGGTTGCTTCCATGTCCTGGCTATTATAAACAGTGCTGCGATGAACATTGGGGTACATGTGTCTCTTTCAATTCTCCTTTCCTCGGTGTTTATGCTCAGCAGTAGGATTGCTGTGTCATATGGCAGTTCTATTTCCAGTTTTTTTAGGAATCTCCACACTGTTCTCCATAGTGGCTGTACTAGTTTGCATTTCCACCAACAGTGTAAGAGGGTTCCCTTTTCTCCACACCCTCTCCAGCATTCGCTGTTTGTAGACTTTTGGATAGCAGCCATTCTGACCAACATGAGATGGTACCTCATTGTGGTTTTGATTTGCATTTCTCTGATAATGAGTGATGTTGAGCATCTTTTCATTTGTTTGTTAGCCATCTGTATGTCTTCTTTGGAGAAATGTACATAGTCTTTTTATAGGATTGATATAGGAAATGTACATATAAATAATGCTTCTATATCTTCTGTAAACTATAGTCAGACATTGTCCACTACATTAATTTCTTCTAAAATTAAGGGACAGGAAAAAATTATCCTATCCAATGAGCATCCTTCCTTTATTGAAAAATGAGAATGACATGCTCTGGTATACTTACTCTGTCTTGGCTTCTCAAAAGCTTCAAGGAAAATATAATGTTTAATTGCAGTGAGTTAGATGCCAGGGATCTCTATTTTGCTTTTCCTAATTGGTTTTGGCTCTGTCTTTTAAAATTTTGATCATCATTTTTATATGTACCTACTTAGATACATATAAAAATGATGATCAAAATTTTAACCACATTGGAGCTTTTGGCTTTTTATAGAAAGAAGATAAATAACAAAATAGTGAAGAATTGGCTACTTGGACTTAAGGGACTGGTAATTTGAGAATGAGAAGTCATATGTGCTCTAAAGAAAAAGCAAAGTGTATTAACCCTCTCCGCCAAACCTTAAAATAGTTAACTTGTATAAAGATCAGTTTGCCCATCTGACAAACTAAGTGCCACTTACTCTCATCCTGTAAGGACATTTAGTGGCTTAATGAATAGATTTCTGTAAGGCAGTTTAAGACTCAGTAAGCAAGATGCTGCAAATTGTAAAACAGCCTGGTGAATGGCCACTCACCCAAAACAAGTAACAATTTATGACAGACATAAAAAAATGCTGATTTCACTTACTTTATTACTTGTGTACCTCTTGGGAGATGAAAGACTTGTAAACCAACTTTTGGGACAATAAATTAGGGTTCTTTTTGCAATGGTAATGTAAATACAGATATTTCTATTACTTGTTCCAGTGACTAACAGAGGAACAAGTTTGAAAAAATTTGGAATAAGATTCTGTACATAAGACTCAGACAATACTTGATGAATGAACATTACTAACATTCTGACCCATATTTACACTTAAAAATATTAGAAATCTTTCCAAAGGACAGAAAAATCTGAAAGGAGAGCGTATCTTTCTAGTAGGTAACACCACATACCCAGGAAATAGCTTCTGAGAATAAGAATGGACTAAAAGTCAAAAGAGTAGACTAAAATGGACTAAAAGTCAAAAGTATATTAAGAAACATAAGATCCTAGAGTGGTTCTTGGATCACCTGTGTCACAATCACCTTGGGAACCTGTGAAAACTGGAGATTCTCTAGGGATGGTGGTAGAGCGTGCATTTAACAAGCCTCCCAGGTGATTCTAATGCACATAAGAGGCCAGAAATTGCCAGTATAAAGGAACGTTTAATGCTAGTTTTCAATGGAAAAATGCTGAGTTTTTTTAAACTTTTTTTCATCCATTCCTTCAATAGACATGTACCAGCATTTGTTATAGACAAGGCACCATATCAGGTGCTGCAAAACCCCAGGACAATTCAGGTGGAAAAGGAAAGCACTCTGTATGGTTTAGGAGTCAATGCTCATTTTCTTTCCCACACTGCTTCAGAGCCATATTCATTTCCTGCTTTATTTTCTTTGAGCTATAGCCTCATGCCCTGCTTGATATTGCTCAAAAGCACTGCAGGAGTGGGTATCAGACAGCAGTACAGAAAAATGGCATGAGGAAAGACAGTGTTGCAGCAGGGGCAATGTCCCACTGCTGGCTTTCCTTGCTCTGAGATGATAGCAAGGCAACAAACGTAGCAGAAAGGAAATTAGTCCAGAAAAAAATTCTAAACTGTCTTGGCTTGTTAATCTGGGACTCTGACATAAACCTTGGGTATACTTAGAGGTTACAGATGGCCTGAACCTGTAGTATTTATTTACTTGTAGTATTTATTTACTACAGAAATAAATGGCTAGATTACTCAGTGCTGAAGATTATGGGGCAATGTGCTATATATCTTCTGCTATATATACTTCCTGATCTACTCCTCACACTTCTGAACCTTAATTTGTGCTAGGAGAAACTCTCTTGCCTTCTGGCTTTCTGTTGGTTTACCTCAGGTAGACAGATGAGAGAGAGAAAAGGAAGCCTGCATGTAAGACAGTTAATAAGCCCTGGAGAATGCCAAAAAGAAGGGTCTAAGAAGAATCCTTGGGTGGGTAGAAAGCAAACAGAAGAAGAAAAAAATGGATAGGAAAAAAAGTTCTCAAAGTTGGCCTGAAATGGGATTGGCATTTGAAGAAACAAGAACTTGATAATAAAATTAAGACTGATAATCAGATTCAGAATTTTCTGGCCAGGAGATTTCCCATGCACGTAAATGGATCCTCAAGAAACCACATACAGTGAAACACCTTTCAAACATCACTGTGAGCTATGTGAACACAGTTTGTGTGGTTTTATCACCTGATGTTAGTTACTACTCTCTTAACACTTTCACACATTTTACATTTAAAATAGTTAGTCCCCCTCAAAAAGCATAGCACACAAGATTCCCTGTGTCTTTCCAGGTATTGTGCTTTGTCTCAATTCAAGTGATCCCATAAATTCCAAGACCTTTGTAGTTTTCCAAAGCTCTCAGGGTTCCAAAAACAGAACCTGGTAAAAATGCTTGTGTTCCTGAGCTTTCCTCTTAACCAAAGTGATCCCTGATTGAAGGAAAAAAAAAAAGCACTATCTTTGATCTCAGGGAACATCAGGCGATTTTTCCACTGAGAGCCTATTAAGTCCACGTTGTACCTTTTGTGTGTCCATGTGTGTAAACAAAAACATATAATTAATCAAAATCAGAACCTCTAGTGAGTCCCAAAGCTGCTAAAGAAATACATGTGTCTCAAAAGCTAAATGTTTGAACATAAGTTTTCATCTCATCAGTTTGCCTTGTGAATTGGATATTCAGGTCTGACCTAAGATGGTGAGGGTTCCCAAGAGTCTTAGCCTTCTGCCATGCTATGAAAATCAGGTTCATGCTATGAGTTTAACCTGGTCTTAGAATTCCCAGGTACCCAGAGCTAGCCCAAGGGGCCTGTGAGGATAGGTAACTCACTGTTTTTATCAGAAGTCTGAAAAAAGGAGCTTTGAAATAACAGTTCTGAAGCAGAAAAGAAAGCAAATTTCTGCTGCAGTTACTCTGATCAGTGTACAAAAAGAGGGCTTTCATCCTTCCTAATAAATCAGTTGAATAATTTTGATTTCCTCATCTTTTGATTTATTCTGTGGGCCAAGAAATATTCAAAATGGATCCCTCCCAATCCCTCAAAAAATTCCAAACAATGCTATGACTGTTAATACTGGGCTATCCATTTTCACATAATTAACAATTATCACTTAAGGTCACAAGTGATTCCAGACCGATAAAGATAAGCCTAGCATGTTAGTAGGCATTACTGCAGCATCGTGAATTAAATTAGATCTGAATTAAAGTTGTTTCTACAACAAACTAGTTTATTCCTCAAATCCTACCCTTCTGGTGATATAAATTTATGGGATTAGAGCCAGCAAAATAATAGAATTTTCAGATCTTGTCTACTGCAGCTCTAACACACCCTGCTTGCTCCTCTATTTTGTTTCTATTAACAATCACACACAGAGTTCAATTTTAGCTACAGAATAACCACTGGACCATTTAAGAGGACAATTGGATCAAACAGTAATAAAGGCATCATCTGAATGGTCAGTACCAGTTTTTTTGCACAAATTCTCTGCTTAGAGAACTCCCTAAATCCCTCATCTTGCCTGCCTTGGGCACCTTGGTGACTACCGCACCAGATGGACTCTTCCTTCCTGGAATCTTCCTGCCCTGGAATCTTCCAGGCAGTATTAGCTCTGTATCCACATACATTGTGGCTCCATGAATAGCTGAGTTATGAGCAACCATTCACACAAATCTCAACTTTGAATGCTTTGTTTGAAATACCTATTTTAAGATTTATTGTATTAGCAAGTATATTATCTTTCCCTCTCTCATCTATAAAGTTTTTTAAAGATAAGAAGTTAGTTTATCTGTCATTAAAATAGCCTTAAAATGATTTCAAAGTTGTCAAAATAACAGCCATCAACCATCTTAAAATTCAATAGAAGATACACAGGAGAAAATTTTAATATTAGATTTTTAAATCATCACATCACATTTTATTTTAATATGACCCTAATTTTAATTTAATTATTTCTGTATACAGTTACATAAAGAAACATGATAAAATGCCAACAGTGATTTTGGGTGGTGGAATTACCAGTGACTTTTATTTAGTTTTTTTTAATGCTTTTCTGAATTTTCCTAATTTCCTACAATAAGCAGATAAGCATTTTCACTTTAAAATCTGAAAAGGCATCATTAAAAAATATCTTCTTGCTTTTTGTATTAAATTGAGCTTAATTGTAGAAATAGGCAAGCAAACCAACATACCTTTTGATTAAATGGGCTCGGCTGTTCACGTAGTTGGAGTCAAAGGAATAATTTTCAGTCTGCAATGGGGAAAGAAAAGATTAAAAATGTTATGGAGGTAATTCATGAAAAGAGTCAAACTGTCCTACTTAGGAGGAATTTTTCTACTGGGCAAGAGGCAATGAATGAATCAGAAACTAAGGCCATAGTGGGGCAACACCCTGACGAATACCTGCCATCTCCTTGGGGTCCTGGGGGCTCTGTGGAGGCAGTCCCCTGGCCAGAGGAAGATGAACTTGACACAAACATCTCCTAGAATACCCCTGACTACTGACCACGCAACCACTTAGGGAAGATACAGCATGACCAAAACTCTTTACAGAAACTAATTGCTTCCCATTCCCCAGTGAACACAATTCTGTGCCCATCAAATTGACTGGAAGTTCAAAGGTATTTTTATTAGTAGTAGATAATTAACATGTTAAAATATTTATTCCACAGATATGGAAATGCAGGCAAGGTAATCCCCCACTGTGGATTTAAACTCTGCACTTCCCTTTGTTTTAAGACATTTTGCTCAGCACTGGTTATATAGGGAGGCCTTCATTTTATCACAGATATAAAGGCAAACAAGTATTACACCTAAAACGGGGTGAAAAGCAGTCCACAGGGGGTGCCAAAGCCTTTCATGTGAAACATGAAGTTTGAAAGTAAAGCCCTGTCTCAGCTCCTATCATTAAAACACACTGTCTAATGTGGTTACAGTAGACTGCCTGAACAACAGCTTTACAAAAGCAAATGCAGAATACCTGCCAGATAAAAGTTGGGAAAATAGCTGGTAAGCATCCAGAGGTTGGGGGCGGATTGAAGGCGGGTCAGCCTTAGGAGGGGGAAACACAGCGAAAAGTCAACACTGAAGTAACTGGAGGTCCTAAAAACTTTGATCTTATGTCCAAAACTAAAGTACTACTCTCGTTAATCACTGTATAAACTGAAAAAATGCCCATCTCCTCTGCCCTCCTGCCAATCTACCAGAAATTCTCACCATTCTCACCATTCCTTAGGGCCTTCTGAAATCACTTCAACTGAAAAGTGCCTGTGAAAGGAAACACAATAGCTGTCGAGCTAACAAACAGCAGATTCCTTTCAGATGACTACATGGCACACATGAACTATGCTAGGCTCTTAGATGCAG
Source organism: Cervus canadensis (assembly GCF_019320065.1). Classification (NCBI taxonomy): domain Eukaryota; kingdom Metazoa; phylum Chordata; class Mammalia; order Artiodactyla; family Cervidae; genus Cervus; species Cervus canadensis. The sequence goes on from NC_057419.1 coordinate 88,935,759, forward strand.
CTTTAGGTTTCAGGGAGCTCAGACTCCTTGAAAACAAGAAAACAGGACAGGTGATAGTATTTCTACCACATGAGTACCAAATGGCCAACAGTCTGGATAGGGACTCTAAGTATCTAGAGTAGGTGTGGATGGGGGTGGCAAGTAGGTGAGAGAAAGAGAATGTAAGGAGAAGAAAACTAAATCCCCATCACTCTCCTGTACTTACAAGTGCATGCCCATGTTCTCCCCATGCCCCTTATTTGAAGATGAGCTGTGTAATTATATCTGGGCTTCCCAGGTGGCACTAGTGGTAAAGAACTTGCCTGCCAGTGTAGGAAACAGAAGAGACACAGGCTCAATCCCTGGGTTGGGAAGATTCCCCCAGAGGAGGGCATGGCAACCCCCTACAGTATTCTTACCTGGAGAATCCCATGGACAGAGGACCCTGGCCAGTTACAGTCCATGGGGTCAGAAAAGAGTCAGACATGACTGAAGCGACTGAGCATGCACATATGCAAGCACACTGGCTTTTTCTAAAGGATAAAATCCCCTTTAATGAAAATCACAAGTGAGTTTTGGTGTTGTTGGAAGGAATGGGTGGGGAGAGTTAAAATCAAAAGGGTTAGTTCATTTCTAATTGGTTCATAAGAAAATGGAGGCTGAAATTGTTGCAAACATAAATACAAGAGGAGGAAGCAAACTTGAAGCTGCATTGGGAATACAGTGCTGGAAGAGGTTATCCATCAGTGAGTCAACCAACAAGCACTTCTTGAATTAATTTTTACACCATATAAAAGGCAAAAATAGTGTTGGGTAAATGTGTTCTTCTATGATATTCAGTACAATATATAATTTAATAAGCAGAAATCTGCTAAGTGCTTCCCAGGTAGTGCTGGTGGTAAAGAATCCGACTGCCAATGCAGGTAGACGTAAGAGATGCAGGTTTGATTCCTGGGTTGGGAAGATCCCCTGAAGGCAGGCATGGCAACCCACTCTAGTATTCTTGCCTGGAGAATCCCATGGACAGAGGAGCCTGGTGGGCTACAGTCCATAGGGTTGCAAAGAGTCAGACTCAACTAAAGTGACTTAGTACACGAAACATGATAACTGCCCCCACCCCACACACACAAGGATTCTGCCCAAATAAAACAGGGAACTGATTAAGCACTGAGTTTAATTATTAGTTTATGCAACCTTGGGCAAATTACTTAATTTCTATGTGTCTCACTTTCCTCCTCTATAAAATAGGCATGCATTCATGTGTGCTAATTTGCTTCAGTCATGTCCAGCTGTGCGACCCTATGGACTGTAGCCTGCCAGGCTCCTCTGTCCAGGGGATTCTCCAGACAAGAATACTGGAGTGGGTTGCCATGCCCTCCCCCAGGGGATATTCCCGATCCAGGGATCGAACCCATGTCTTATGTCTCCTGCATCGACCGGTGGGTTCTTTACCACTAGCGCCACCTGGGAAGCCCTAAAATAGACATAACAGAAAATAAATCCTAAGGGGAATTTCAAGTGCATTTGTCATAACTCATGGTAGGAATGGTAGAAATCCTTATCCTCTGCTTCCTTCAGAACATGGATTCCCAAATAGGATCTGGGATTTGCCCCATTTGGGCAATAAAAGAGTACCATGTAGCACACATTTCATCGCAGCCTCCAAACTTCCTAAATCATTTTTTCAAGGAAGTTAACAGAGACACAGATGTAAAAGAAAGGAGGATACTAGCTTTGCACAGAAAGGATGAGCAACATTCCAAGATATTGCCACATTAAATCAGTTTTCAGGTAAAATATTTCATACCACCTTGCATATATGGATGTCCAATCTGTGTGCACTGTGCATCAAATACGGAGCCCTGTGGAGACATGACAGAACTCTGGGCAAATAAGCTAAACCATACACATTTATCCCTCGTGACTGTACTACTTCTTGGTCCTAATGGAATACTATATCTCACCTTTGAGGATTCCCACTCACAGGCACTGAGTTATTGGAGGGCACAGGTCTAGAAGACTTACTTATAGGAACTTAGCAATTCTCTTTCCCTTGCTGTGGTATACAGATGGGTTAACCTGGACAGATATGCCAGGCATGATCTGCCACTGTAGGTAGGAAAGCATCATTGAAGCTTATCACCTTGCTATCTTTCTCTTTTTACTCTAAAAGGGTAAACCCCCGACCCCCACCACCCATTTTCATCTGTCCTGACCTTCAAATGTAAATATTCTATCCCCCAAACCAGCACAAACCATAATAGACAGATGGCCCATGCTACATCCTCATGCAATTAGAAGCACTAGTCATGAGGCAGGTTCCTAGAACCGATTTCCCCATAGTAGATGGAGCTATGCTGAGTCATCCATTGCCTTTTGCCTCTGTAATCAGTCTCAGGTCTCTTTGTGAGGCAGCTTGGTGAGAACTATGGAAACAACCTATGCAACAGAATTATTCTATTAATAATTGGAGAAGATATACTATTCTGGCCTCATTAGGACTACAATCCAAACAACTGAGCCAACTGGCCATAGATGGCCTATGATGAGTCAGGGTAAACTAATATCAAGTATTCTTGCTTGTACTGATTCAAAGTGTGTGCTCAAATCCAAATGCACTGAAAAAGTATATTTTTTTTCACACTTCAGGTAGACCAAAGAGTGAGACTCAGACCACCCCGAAGAAGGAAATAATTTTTCTTAATGAATAGTTTGCAAGTCTTAAGCCAGTGGTTCTCAGCCCTAACTGCACATTAGAGTCAACTAGGGAATTTTTTTTTTAATACTGTTGAGAAGATCCCACTCCAAGAGATTCTGAGGCAACTGGTCTGGAGTGGGGCCCAGGCATTAGTACTTTTTAAAAGCTTCCTAGGTAATCCTAACAGACATCCAGAGTGGAGAACTGTCTTGGGCAAAAGACCAGACACTGGCTTTGACCCGATGTGCTGTGTTTTCTAAGGCAAGCCCAGAAGATGGCATCTCTTTTGCCAGATTATCTACCAAGGTCATCTCAACAAAGGCTTAAAAAATGACAAAAGAAATACACATTTTAGGAAATAATAAAAGAGCTTTTCTTTTTTGCATGAATGTATTGGCTCCCAGTTAGCCTTATTTAACCAAAATTTGGTTGACATTATTCCAGTCCCCTCTCTAAGTATTCTAAATGGGAAATAACATGAAACATTTGAGAGGGGAAATTTTCTGTAAATGTCACATTAATTTCACTAGGAAATGTCCCCATCTCCAATGAGACAGCCAAGTTAACACAAGAACACAGCAAAGAGACAAGAACATTTGTTTCTGAAAAAAATCTAAATTTTGACATTAAAAAAATGGGTCTAGAGCAAACTTTTATTATATAGTATTTTTATAATAATAATTATATTCCCAGTCTCAACAGTGTCACTTTCCTATCATTTAACATATTCCTCCCAAACCCTTTCTCTAATTAGAATTCTTTATCCTAGGATTCACTAAGAACAGACTTCTCACTTTGTTTAGGTTTAATCAAATCTGAATTTTCTGAAAACATAAAGAATAAATATTTGTGGATAGCAGAGTTTTTTGGATAGCTTAGAACTTTCTTCTCTAAGGACTAAAACTTTGGTTTAAAATCCTACCCATTATGCCTTTTTTTTTAATTGGAGGGTAATTGCTTTATAATATTGTGCTGGTTTCTGGCATACATCAACATGAATCAGCCACAGGTATACATATGTCCCCTGTCTCTTGAACCTCCCTCCCATCTCCCACCACATCCCACCCCCCTAGGTTGTCACAGAGTGCTAGATTAAGCTCCCTGTGTCACACAGCAAATTCCCAGTGTCTATCTGTTTTACATATGGTAATGTATATGTTTCCTCACTACTCTCTCAATTCATCCCACCCTCTCCTTCCCCCACTGTGTCCACGAGTCTGTTCTCTATGTCTGCATCTCCATTGCTGCCCTGCAAATAGGTTCATCAGTACCATCTTTCTAGATTCCATACACATGCATTAATATACAATATTTGTCTTTCTCTTTCTGACTTACTTCACTCTGTGCAATAGGCTCTAGGTTCATCCACCTCATTAGGACTGACTCAAATGTGTTCTTTTTAATAGCTGAGTAATATTCCATCATATATATATACCACAATTTCTGTATCAATTCATCTGTCAATGGACACCTAGGCTGCTTCCATGTTCTAGCTATTTAAAAAATGTTGCAACAAACTGCCTTGTTTTTGAAAGTTATTGCGGTTTCTTAATGGTTCCTCTGAAGCACCTTTCTAAACATAAATCACTGTACCATGCAGGTTTTGCCTGTATACTCACTGACTCCAAAACACTGTGTTTTTTGAGTTCTTAACTTTAATTTTTAACATATGTCTCCCAGCAACTTGCCATAAAACACTCAATATTGTTACTTCTCAGTGCTATGAGTACACCAAAAGCAGCTCCTCTTGCATTTCAACTTTGATACTTTTCTGCTGTGTTCTTGGAAACTATATGTTTGTTAGAATAGTCTAGAAAATGCGACTTAAGTTCTGGATAGACAAATGAGATGTTTTTCTAAGAGGGGAATGGCATGATCTTTACTGCAAGGACTTTTCTATAATGTTTTGGGTTTTGTTGTTGTTTAGTTGTTTTTGTTTTGTTTTTGTTTTTGTTTTTGTTTTACCTGCAAGGAGCCTTCTTTGCTAACTACTTTCAATTCTCATCTTCTTTCTGGATGTGTGAGGTTTCTAGATAGACTTTGGGGTAGGTGGAATGTTATTATGTTAATGAGTCTGGCACATCACAGGTCAAATACTTCCACTTTGTCAGGCCCCCAAGGTACCAGAATGCCCTACTTTAATTGTCATTTTGCATTACTTTCACAGTTCACTGAGTTGTGCCCTAGTCTCTGTAAGAGTGACTGTGACTCTCAGTCACCAGTCTTTATCACCAGGATAGACTTCAACCTTAAGGAGAAAGAAGCCCAGTAAATGCAGATATCCAGGACTAGAATCTTTGCCCAGAGGCACAAATCCCCAGGTCACACTATAAAGTTAAAAAGGGTTACAGATGCTGAGACGAAAACCCTAAGGTTTTCATTTGAAACTGAACAGCCATTTTAAATTATACTTTAAAAGTCCCATCAAACTGAAAAACATTATAGCTGCAATCTGCTAACTAATTTCTTTTTAATTTTTCACTCAGTCATTTTATCAATACAAACAGGAAAACTAGAATCCCAAATCAGATGCACAGCAAAACGATTTTTAAATGCTGGTTCTTTTTTTAACTGCTGATGTCTAATAATGATAATTGTACCTATTGATCATATGATAAGACTCATAACCTTTTTCTGAAAGTTACTGCTGCTTTAGATGTTCAAATAGCATCTTCTCACAAAGGCAATTTTTTTAGGAAATGAATTGACAAATGGCCTTTCCCTCCTTACTATCTTTGGCACATAAAAATGAAAATGTAAATTCTATATAAAAATAAAGCTAACATGCCTGCAGCTAGAATGTATATTCAAAGACTCATTCATCCAGACAGCAGAAGCTGAATGAGAAATTAGTGAAGACAGAATAAAAGGCACCATCCCCAGAGCTGCCATCACTAGAATTACCCTGAACTGGAAAACAAGCTAAGTAAACTTCCACTAGCCATGCCTATGTACACATTAGCACTAATTCTCATATACACATACACACACAGTCTGACTACAGTAAGCAATGTGATGTAGGGGAGGGGGTGAACTGAATTCTCTCCTCATGTCTGTCACTGACTCATTAGTGGCCTTGAATAAAACACTTGATCCCTCTCGAAGTGTTAATTTATCTATCTAGGAAATAAAGAGAACAACCCAAGTGATGCCAGTGTTCCCTTCAAGCCCCCCAAATTCTAGGATTCTAAAACAAAATGACTCTTGTTCAGTCATTCGTTTTTTTTTTTTTTTGTATTCATTCCTACATTCAATAAACATGCACCAAACCCTGAGAATGAAAAAAAAGAAAAAGAAAAAGATATAGACTAAACCAGCAAGGAGGTAACAAACTGGTAGACCCTGTGCTAGGGAGGGTTATACTTGTGCACATGCTATGGAGTGCACCTTTGAGAACTGTACCACAACTCAATGTAACTAAAGTCTGTCACTAAGTGGTGTCCGACTCTTTTGCAACCCCATGGACTACAGCCCACAAGGTCCATAGGATTTCCCAGGCAAGAATACTGGATTGGGTTGCCATTTCCTTCTCCACTATGGAATTAATTAGCACCCTAATGGCTTGATGATAGTAGGTGACACACATAGGAGAATTTGGCCTTTATATTTGCTACACATACAAACCCACATCACAAATACAGGGAACCTCCCTCTCCTATCAAATGAGTTATAAAGCTTATAAAATTCTTACAAATAGCATGCCCCTTTGGCTCCACTTCCACAGCCTTCATCACCTTGTGCCAGTACTTCTTCATCTCTATCTGCCTTTTGCCCATTCTGCAAAATGCTATGTGAATAACCTTTCTTGCCCACTATTTGCATCACAACATTTCTCTTTTCAAGGCTTCAAAGAAACCTTTCAATGGTTCCCTGTTACATTTAGCATTAGTGGTTTAGTCGCTAAGTCGTGTCCAACTCTTGCGACCCCATGGACTGTGGCCTGCCAGGTTCCTCTGTCCGTGGGATTTTCCAGGCAAGAATACTGGAGTGGATTGCCATTTCCTTCTCCAGGGGATATTCCCGACCTAGAAATCAAACCCAGGTCTTCTGCATTGCAGGCAGATTCTTTACCAACTGAGTTAACTTGAAATTGAATCTTTAGCTGAGCAGTCATCCAATACCAAGTCCTCTACTTCCCTCATATCTCAACCCTCATTTCTAATATGCCTACATCCCTGACCATCCCACACAGCTTAACATGTTCTCAGCACTTAGTGTACAGACTACGTGATGTACTTATTCTTTTCCGCAGGTTCTATGATTATTTCATGTGTAGTATGTCAATATATCCTCCAACTAGACTGGAAGTTTTCTTTTGAAGTCTCAGTGCCACAACCCTGGACACTTAGCAAGTACTCATGTAATGAATCCATCAATGAAAGACCAGAGAAGGGGTGGAAGAGGTTAAGAATAAAGCTTCTTATTACTGTTAAAGCAGATGACCAAATCTGTAAGGCCAAGGTGGTTTGTTTCTTCAGAAAGCATCCCTTCTGCCCACTGTTTTCTGTAGTTACAGTTTGTTCTCTGTCCTTACTCCCAACAATGACCTTATAAATACACAGTAGTCTAGATATAACTGCCAAGGATAAGATGCCATGGTTAGGTGATTCCTGCCCATCATCCATCAGTCCTGCCATATCTCTGGGAATGGCAGTAATGACACATGATAGTGTTTCCAAAACAGGGTAGATAAAATTTCTGTGAAAAGATAAAGCTTTGTCTTATCTGTAGAACTCTGAGCCATAGACTGACAGTGTGGCAGCTACTTTTCTTCATGTGAAAGAACACTCTAGGATTCCAATGGCTTGCAGACAGGGCTATCAGTAGGAAACATAGGCCATTTAGTTAATATCCAAGTCAAGTTGAAAGAGTTCCCCTCTTGGTGGCCTTTTATCATCACTGTTAAAATTTCACTGGCACCATCAAAAAAGACTACCTAGAGGTGACAAACGCAGCTTAGAGAAAGCACTTTTTTCTACCCTCATCTTTTATTGGGTCAAAGTTATGACTTTGGAAGAGCAACCCAGTACATATTTTACTACAAAAGCCTCCTCGAGAAACCTAGGAACTTTCTGTAGGAATCCATGCAATTCAGAGACAAAGAGCCTACTGAATGACCAGACTAAACACCATCCCATTATATAGATAAGAACAGTTTTCTGTTCTTCTCTGGGACCCTTTTCTAAGTCCTTTGTGGGGTACAGTGCACTTGAAAATAATATCTGCTCATAAAAAGCTCTGAAGAACCAGTTAATGCTTATTCTATACAGGAATGCAAAAACAACAAGACTTTGGTGTGGATACAAGTAGTTTTAGAGTAAATAAAATGACTAACCCAATCACATGAGTCAAACCATCTCATCCCACATAAACAAAATTCAACCTGAGAAGTAAATAGCTATCAACCACATTCGCCAGTGGAACAAAATCTGGAGGGTAATCATCATCCCCAAATATGTAACTACCACACATTAAAGCTATTTTGCAGGCTGAGTGCCTTTCATCCCCAAATATTAAAGTACTTTACAAGCAGGTGCCAACTGTTACTTCCCCACTTAAACAGCCAAGAAAACAAACACACAGGTTAAGTGCTACAGCCACATTAAATACTGACTCAGCTAGCTGCTGCTACTGCTGCTAAGTTGCTTCAGTCGTGTCTGACTCTGTGTGACCCCATAGACGGCAGCCCACCAGGCTCCGCCGTCCCTGGGATTCTCCAGGCAAGAACACTGGAGTGGGTTGCCATTTCCTTCTCCAATGCATGAAAGTGAAAAGTGAAAGTGAAGTCGCTCAGTCGTGTCCGACTCTTCGTGATCCCATGGTCTGCAGCCTACCAGGCTCCTCTGTCCATGGGATTTTCCAGTCAAGAGTACTGGAGTGGGTTGCCATTGCCTTCTCTGGACTCAGCTAGAACAAGTCACAAAAACAAGAACAACAAGAAAAAACCCCAGGAACACTGTTCTTGGCATGACCTACTACTGAGATGGAAAGCAAACACAAGATGGTAACATCAGAGAAGTACTTAGCCTGCTTTATACCTATTTTTCTCTGAATGACTTTCTTGGCTACTTTTTGTGAATGGGTCAAGAGAGTATAGCATAGCAGAGAGACAAAAGAAAAACTTGGCACATACTACTGCAGATAGTTCTCCAGACGGAGATGGCTCCAGGAATGAGCTACTTTCTTCCCTGCAACCTTGGTGACCATTTCAATTGTCCTTTAGAGATAATGACAACCATTTTTACAAGGTGACATAAGATGACTAGTGATGACTTATGGGGTAGCTTCATTTTCAGAAGCTATGATTTGATAAAATTGATCCAACTGACAATAAGAAACCAGTATAAGACCTCCCACAGCAATGTCCCAGGGATCCACAGTATGAGCTCTCCTGAATCCAGCCTATCTTTGAGTCCTTCTGGCAACCCACTCCAGTATTCTTGCCAGGATAATCCCATGGACAGTAAAGCCTGGCAGGCTACAGTCCATGCAGTTGCAAAGAGTCAGACATGACTGAGCAACACAGCTTAGAGAAGGTTCAGCACTCTGGTCCATTTCTGCTGAATTCTTTCCAATTTTAGTATATGTGCTGCCGAAGTGAGCACTGCTAAATTCTATTTTATTGGCCTCAATTCTCTACTACTTAGCAGCTACAGAGTCCTGACTGCCTGCAGAGTGAAATTTCTATTGAGCAAGCCTTGTCAGCTGAAAAACTTTCAAAATATTTGGAGGGAAAGCTGCGGGTGACCCTGTGCCTGTGGGCCCAAACAACACCCCCAAATCCAGTTCCAGACCCAATCTCATTATTTATATTATACATCACTTAAAGCCCAGTGGCCTCCACAAGCTTATTTAAGAGTGAAGCAGAAACAGCCTTTGGCATATCATTCTAAATTCATTTCCCTTGTACCGGCTTGTTGCTCAAGCCTGTAATATGTGATCATGCTGACAAAAAACAACCAAGTCTACACCATCTTAAAAATAGTGAATGTGTTAGCTTCTGATATTTATATTTTCTAATTAGATGCAACACAATAGATCATTTTCTTGTTTGTAGTCAATGAAATCTTCCATAGTTCTCTTTTGGTGTAGTTATTCTGATGACCATGGCAAACACAGTTTACTGGGAGACATATAGGCAATAATGTGCACACATGGCATCCATTTATATTTACTGTCACCAAAATGAAAACAGATTATTTATTTCTGATCTTTTAAGTACTAATTTCAAATTTAACGAGGTACAATAAACATTTCTCAAAATCAGACTCCATGGTTGCTTACCATTGGCAACCCTCTAATTATGACCAGAATTTAAATAAAGGGCATTCAGTTCTGTTGAAATTATTAGGCACTGAAGGAAATCCGTGGTAGCCTTCAGTTTCTAGTGACTTACACAAGCACTGCAGAAAATCTGTGTTGGAAGCAAGACAGAACTTACACTTCAGCATCACTTCATGACACACAAATGAGGAGCAATAGAAAGAGGATTTGGAGAAGGAAATGGCAACCCACTCCAGTATTCTTGCCTGGAAAATCCTGCAGACAGAGGAGCCTGGTGGGCTGCTGTCCATACAGTCGCACAGAGTTGGACACTACTGAAGCGACTTAGAATGCATGCATGCATTGGAGAAGGAAATGGCAATCCACTCCAGTGTTCTTGCCTGGAGAATCCCAGGGACAGAGGAGCCTGGTGGGCTGCCGTCTATGAGGACACGGAGGGTCGGACACGACTGAAGCGACTTAGCAGCAGCAGCAGCGAAAGAGGATTGATTCAAGGAAGTAATGGAAATGTATACTCATTCTTTCAAAACCCCTACCTATCCACCCAGATCCTAATAGACTTTCTCATTTTATGCTGGGAAGGGGGTGGTGAGGGCAGGCTAGAATTTGACCTGATTTTGTAAACAGATCCGACATAAGAGTTCCAGCAACCATGCACAGTAAAGCCATAACTACACTTGGAAAAGTGGCTAATATTATCAGCAACTTGAAATTGTCAGAGTATTAGAAATCTGTAATGCACTTATGCAGTGTAACAACAGAACAACAATTACTAATACGCTTTTCATTTATATGAATTTTTCATCAAAAAGAATTTCAGAATGTTTAAAAAGGTTTCAGGAGACAGCGAAAATGTACTCAACCTTAGAGCAACCATAAGACAGAGGAATATTCTTAGACGGCAAAAAAGACAGCCAAGGTGGAAACTGGGCCTGAAGGTGGTTACATTTTTCTACAAAGCTTATGGTACAGAACTGAAGAATTTTGCTTTTCTTTTTTTTAATTAATTAATTAATTTTATTTATTTATTTCATTTATTTTTATTAGTTGGAGGCTAATTACAATATTGTAGTGGTTTTTGCCATACATTGACATGAATCAGCCATGGATTTACATGTGTTCCCCATCCTGAACCCCCCTCCCACCTCCCTCCCCATCCCATCCCTCTGGGTCATCCCAGCGCACCAGCCCTGATCACTTGTCTCATGCATCCAGTCAGCGAGACTTCCAGGAGGTGCTTGATGAGTGCAATGGAGCAAGTGCCTCCTGTCAATATCATCCTGAAACAATTAGCTTTTGGAAATGGACACAATACAGAAAACTTTGCCCCATTTTTCTTTTTTTCCCCTCTTAACCAACATTAACTACTTAATCTCACTGCTACTATCATAAGCTAAATAAATATTATTAACCGCATTAACAGCAGGACAAAACAGGTTAAAAGACTTGCCCTCTGCTAGAGAGGAGCAGTGTCACATCCAAAACCAGACTTCAAGATTTCTCATTGCAAGTCCTGCACTCACAGGCCACACCTCATTAAGATTCTAGGAAAGGCAATGAAATAGAAGTAATTAGGACCGGATGACTGGGTGTACTATTTGGGAGAAAAAATAAATACCCTAGCTTGCTTAAACATGACAGGTTCAAGGGTGGTGAACACAACTAGAGCAATTTCCTCTTGCAGGAAGATTAAGAAATAATTAGGGGAAACACCTCACCCCCCCTCTCCCATCAGACTCCCAGCAGCAAAAACCAGGAATAATTCCAAACTTAACTATCAAAAAAAAAAAAAAAATAAGAAAGTCAGAAACATAACACTGCACTGTGCCTGGCAGTCCTACCCCTCAACCTGTACAAGTAACTTCTACATTCCTTTCCCCATACAGTTTTTAGCATTCTCCCTCCCCAGCTTTCTTCTTAGTTCTTTCTCCATTCACTTTTCTGTATACACACACCCTTCTCTCAAACAAACTAGCACCCTCACGCTTCATCCTAATCTACCCAATACTTGTGTCTACTTGATAACGAGAGATTTTGTTTGAGATTCAACCAGTACAAACAGGTGTGGGCAGTCATATCTCCATTCATAACATACACAGAGATACACACATATTACATAGAATTTTTATGAGGGAAAAGTGTTTGTGTTTTTGCATCTCCATATTAAAAAATGCTTGTTCCTGGTAGACACAGATTCAGCTAGGACCATAAGTCAGCCTGATGATTGTTTCTTCAGGTTGTTTTAAGCTTAGAAAGGATCACAGACTATTCAAAGAAACCTTCCAAATACAGCCTTCAATGTAAATATAAAGTTCCTACTGGCTGTGTGATCTTGTAGAAATCACTGAACCTCTCTGACCAGCAATTTCCTAATCTATAAAATGGAAATAGCACCTGTCCTGACTATCTTATAGAGTTGCTATTAAGATGAAATAAAATAATAACTGTACAGATGCTTTCTAAAAGTGAACTGCCAGACAAACAAGTCATCTGATTATCAGGTTATAAACTTGATTTCTCTTGAATACTCATTTCTATTTCCAACAAAATTTCCAATGTAAAGTTCTGCTTTTTTTTTCTGAGGTTTCTTACAGGATATTTTATCTCATTCTCCCCCTATCTGTACTATCAGAAAAAGAAATAATGCAGTGAACAGTCTTGCTTTGTGCATGCTCAGTCACTACAGTCCTGTCTGACCCTTTGCAACCCTATGGACTGTAGACTGCCAGGCTCCTCTGTCCATGAAATTCTCCAGACAAGAATACTGGAGTAAGTTGCCATGCCCTCCTCCAGAGGATCTTCCTGACCTAGGGATCGAACACCCATGTCTCTTACATCTCCTGCATTCGCTGGCAGATTCTTTATCACTAGTACTACTGGGAAGCCATGTATATATAGACCCAACTTCTCTAATTGCTGATTCAACACCTTAACTGGAGTGCATGTGTACCTCTGTGTGTGTGTGTGTGTATGTGTGTGTGTGTGTGTGTGTGTGTGTGTGTAGACAGAGAGAGAGAATATTCAGATTAAAGAGAGTTGAAATGACCTCACACCATCTGAAATTATGTGAAAAGCAAGATTTGAGACACTTTAAAAGCCTTTATAAACTAGTTTTTCTTCACCCCATTTGCTTTCTCTATTATGATTGAACTGTCACGGTATCTCTTTTTAAGAAAAGAAAGAAAGAAAACCTCATCCCAGGGTTAAGTAAAGCATATTAGCATGCATAATTCAGAACCTTCATCTGGAAATGAGCCATTCAAAGACTAGTGTAGTGTGTGGATAGAAAAACATGGTTAAAGGGCTACAGCAGCTTGACCAGGGCCTTCTAAGATCCAAAGCAATGAGAGAGTTCAACTCATAACCACCCTGAGCCTGACTGTGGGCTCATTTTACCATTCCTTAGAGCTGTGCTGCCCAATGGCATAGATATTATAACCAATAACACAGACATAGGTAGGTAGTTATTTAAATTTAGCAAAAAATGAGTTAAATTTTTAGTTCCTCAATGACAGTAGCCATCTTTCAAGTGCTCAGGAGGCAAATGTTGCTAGTGGCTAGTATATTAGACAGCACAGATATCGAATATTCCCATCAACCCATAAAATTCTTTTGGACAGGGTTGCCTTAGGAAGACTGTTGACCTGTGACTCAGGACTCTCCAGTCCTGAAATGTGATGCTCTTGGTGACCTAAGGAAATACAAAGAGTAGATTTACCTCTATCACATCATTTAACACATTGTATTACCTATGTGTCAGCCACACGAGACTGGAAACTTAAGGGCTTCAGTGGCTGTTACCATTTTTGGCACAGAGCAGGTACTCACTCACTACTTGTTAGTTAGCATTAGCTAATGTTAGCTGATGGTAGACCCATCCATCAGATAGGAAGAACTCATTTGCCTCTTTCATAGATGAAATGAAAGGATTCTTGCAAAGCTCTTTTAAGAAAGGCTATTGTGCTTCCTCAACTTGTATTTGTTTTAACATTTCTCAGGAATTTAGATTGTAGGGAGAACTGGCTTAAGTAAAAACTAGCCTTCTGTTTCCCCATCCCTGTAAACCCATCTCTTTCATTCATCCAAAGAATCATTTGAGAACCTAAAAAATTTGAGTGCCATGTTTACTAATATGTCAGTATACATGTACATCATATAGAACATGATATCATCTGCACCTTTAAAGACGGTTTTTACAATCTAATACAGTGAGAAACATTTGTTGGGCTGTGTCTCTCGATGGTCCAATTTTAAAAATTATTTTCTTAAATGGCACCTTGTTTCAGTATGGCAACTGTTTTTTCATATAGCCTTGCCCTATGATCTTTTCCAATAACCATAGCAGTCTTAAGAAGTACATAGGCAAGGTATTATTTTCCCTTTTTAACAGATGGAAAAACTGAGTCCCAGCGAGTTTTTTTTTAATTCAAGATCAATAGCCAATTATTGGCAGAGTCAGAGCAAAAGCCTAAAGCCCCTGTTTCACAGACTAGGGGGCCTTCCACTCGGTCTAACTTTCTAGACAGTAGGAAATGGAAACCCAGTCAGCTGACACTGCTTTTATTTTCAGTCTATGGTCTCCGCTAAGTTCTATCTTTCATAAATTAAAAAATCCATCCTTTTATGCAATATTAATTATTTCTTATATCGTGACAGAGTCTTCAATTGCTTTTCTGCCAAATGTGGTCATTTGCAAAGGTTCTTGAAGTCATTAGTGCGGTCTGACCATACTACGCCCTAGGCTTTGAAAAATTGCCTTTTGGCCTCATGACCATCACAGAATCAATTACCCAGAGAGTATTAAAGCTCAAAAAGATCTTAGAGAGTATCTAATCTCTCTTTGTGTCCCTCTCTCTCTCTCTCTCTCTCTCTCTCTCTCTCACACACACACACACTTTCAATATTTTGAAGACAAGGAAATGGGCCCAGGGAAGCTCACTACCACCCTCAAAGTATCACAGTTGGGTTTTAGAAACCCAGACATAAGTTTAGAACTCAGCTCTTTGGCCACCAGGCCAGGACTCATCCCTCTCCACCTGCCCAACTTCTTCCTGTTATTTCTCCTAAGAAGTCCTCAAAGAGTAAAACCTAATGCTATAAATTCTGTCAACAAAATTCCTCAAGGGAGGGAAAAGTAAAATTTAGTACAAATGATGTTTGTAAATCATTTGTCAATATCCTATCATTAAGAAAAGTAATTGTTCCTCAGGATACTGCAAAAAGAGGATGTATGATCCACCCAAGGAAACAGATTGTCTTTAGCTGAGTAATCTGAAAAAAAAAAGTGAAATGATAAAGCTCAGTGAAATACAGTCTCATTCTAGCAAATGACTTGCTTTGTTGCCACTTAAATTGCTCATCTATAATTGCTAGAGATAAACTGCAATCAAAATACAGTATCTTCTATTAGTGCCCGCTGGGGATTGTTTGATCATAGTGAAATTATCGAAAAGGTAAATTTGCTCATTTTTACTGCCTCAGTGGAAACTGGAATTAGACTACTGAGGGGGGCTAGACTGATGGCAAGTGTTGCTTCCTGGTGAGGGAGCTTTTCTCCTCTCTAAATAAGACTGAGGCCCTGCCTCTGTGACTAAAAACTAAGCAGGAAAAGAGGGATTTGCTCTGCTCACTTCCTCAAAGCATCATTCTCAGGCTTAGTTTCTTCTCCACGTTGTACTAATACCTTTGTAGTTCAGACGTCACTAATTCACATTTGGTGATCATTCTGATAGAGATAGGCTGCTGTATCTATTTTTAAAAAGGTTTGCAGAGCAAATTATGGTGTAAACAAGATTACAAGGGAAGTGTTTAAACTACTTAAGAGAATAAATTGTTTTTAAGCACTTTAGAAGCAATTTACAAACAATAAATATGTTAATTGCACATCATTCTTATTTAGTCATTAAAGCAGATCCAAGGACGTCTACTTGGCAAAACTTCCTGGCAAGAGCTTTGTTAGCTTACTTCTTATTACTCTATGAACTTGAAAGTAATAAAATTGCATTTCTTTTCTCTCTATAATTCCAACTGGCCTTCCCCCAAGTTAGTCTCAATTAATCAAATTTGACTGTACTATATAAAGGCTGAGTAAAATGACAAAGCCATCAGCCCCAGGTTGAAAAACATAAGTCACAGAAAATCCTATACTACTTTTAAGACCCTTCTTTGCACGAACTAAGAAACAAACACTTAAAAAAAATGGTACATAAGAGTAATGGGGGAGGGGATAGAAGGAAAAGCAAAAAGAGATCATTCAGAGCTGTCCTTGACTGCCAGTTTGGAACAAATGGAAGTAATACATAACTTAGGCCCAAAATAATTTAATTTAACAAATACTATTAAAACTATGTGTCAGGCTCCATAGAAAATGCTAAGAGTATGAAGTTGAGATAGATTCTACTCCTGCCCTCGAGGAGTCCATATTTCTAGTACTGGGGACAGATAAGTGAAGAGAGAATTATAATGACATGTTGTTAGTGCTATAACAAGGGTATATAGAAAAGAGAGCAACATAGAAGGTTCTCCTAAGTGGCATTTGCAATCAGAACTACCTTCAGATACATGTGACCTGAGGCAGGGGATGGAACTAGAGAAATTATTTGTTCGGGGGAAAGAGTTTGCTTCTCTCTAGCTCTAATTCTTGATTTTGCAAGCTATGTATGAGTGTCAGGTGTGAGAAAGATCATAAGGCATGCTGAATAAATTCAAACAACTTCCCTATAGCCACAAATCCAAAACTGAATTTGGGTTGGCTCTTCTGTAAAGTTTGGAAGACAAGCCACATTCAGTACAGTGCTCAAAAAATTAGTGTCCAAAAGGGTAGCTAATTAAATCACAGAGACATTTTTGAGCTAGGAAAAGTTTTCTCCAGTGGTCAGTTGCTCATGACTTTAAAATTGTTCATGTAGCCTTTGCATAAAGATGAGTCCTGAGACAAGCTGACCACAGTTTGGATACTCTCTTAAAAATTACCCTAGTCTACTTTTCAGAAGTAGGAAAGAAGATGGAGGTATTTCCTACAGTAGCCTGTAGGTGGACACCTTCACTTTCTTCACATGGCCAACCCACCTGCTCTCAGCTCTACAAGAGGGGCTTCCCAGGTGGCACTACTGGTAAAGAACCCTGACGGGACTTAATACACACAACACTAAACATACACAGTAGAAGAAGAGAGTGCCATAAAATTGCACATTTCATGGGAAACAGAGTGAGCACTCTCCTTTCTTCTTTTATGGAGTCTAAGGATGTGAATATTATGCTTGCTCCCTTCCTCTTATGATGGCCTGATGCTGTGCCTTTTTCGGAGAAGAACCTGAAAGTGTTTGGGTCACCCTCTTGCCTTCCAGGTACTGCTAGATCCCTCAGTTCAGTTCAGTTCAGTTCAGTTGCTCAGTCGTGTCCGACTCTTTGCGACCCCATGAATTGCAACACGCCAGGCCTCCCTGTCCATCACCAACTCCTGGAGTTTACTCAAACTCATGTCAATCGAGTCGGTGATGCCATCCACCCATCTCATCCTCTGTCGTCCCCTTCTCCTCCTGCCCCCAACCCCTCCCAGCATCAGGGTCTTTTCCAGTGAGTCAACTCTTCGCATGAGGTGGCATGAGGTGGAATTTCAGCTTCAGCATCAGTCCTTCCAATGAACACCCAGGACTGATCTCCTTTAGGATGGACTGGTTGGATCTCCTTGCAGTCCAAGGTACTCTCAAGAGTCTTCTCCAACACCACAGTTCAAAAAATGGGCCAAAGAACTAAACAGACATTTCTCCAAAGAAGACATACAGATGGCTAACAAACACATGAAAAGATGCTCAACATCACTCATTATCAGAGAAATGCAAATCAAAACCACAATGAGGTACCATTACACGCCAGTCAGGATGGCTGATATCCAAAAGTCTACAAGCAATAAATGCTGGAGAGGGTGTGGAGAAAAGGGAACCCTCTTACACTGTTGGTGGGAATGCAAACTAGTACAGCCGCTATGGAAAACAGTGTGGAGATTTCTTAAAACCTGGAAATAGAACTGCCATATGACCCAACAATCCCACTTCTGGGCATACACACTGAGGAAACCAGATCTGAAAGAGACACGTGCACCCCAATGTTCATCGCAGCACTGTTTATAATAGCCAGGACATGGAAGGAACCTAGATGCCCATCAGCAGATGAATGGATAAGGAAGCTGTGGTACATATACACCATGGAATATTACTCAGCCATTAAAAAGAATTCATTTGAACCAGTTCTAATGAGATGGATGAAACTGGAGCCCATTATACAGAGTGAAGTAAGCCAGAAAGATAAAGAACATTACAGCATACTAACACATATATATGGAATTTAGAAAGATGGTAACGACAACTCTATATGCAAAACAGAAAAAGAGACACAGAAGTACAGAAGAGACTTTTGAACTCTGTGGGAGAAGGTGAGGGTGGGATGTTTTGAAAGAACAGCATGTATATTATCTATGGTGAAACAGATCACCAGCCCAGGTGGGATGCATGAGCCAAGTGCTCGGGCCTGGTACACTGGGAAGACCCAGAGGAATCGGGTGGAGAGGGAGGTGGGAAGGGGGATCGGGATGGGGAATACGTGTAAATCTATGACTGATTCATATCAATGTATGACAAAACCCACTGAAAAAAAAATAAATAAAGGAGAAAAAAAAAAGAAAAAAAAAAACACCACAGTTCAAAAGCATCAATTCTTCGGCACTCAGCTTTCTTCACAATCCAACTCTCACATCCACACATGACCACTGGAAAAACCACAGTCTTGACTAGACGGACCTTTGTTGGCAAAGTAATGTCTCTGCTTTTTAATATGCTATCTAGGTTGGTCATAACTTTCCTTCCAAGGAGTAAGTGTCTTTTAATTTCATGGCTGCAATCACCATCTGCAGTGATTTTGGAGTCCCAAAAAATAAAGTCTGACACTGTTTCCACTGTTTCCCCATCTATTTCCCATGAAGTGGTGGGACCAGATGCTATGATCTTAGTTTTCTGAATGCTGAGCTTTAAGCCAACTTTTTCACTCTCCTCTTTCATTTTCATCAAGAGGCTTTTTAGTTCCTCTTCACTTTCTACCATAAGGGTGGAGTCATCTGCATATCTGAGGTTATTGATTTTTCTCCCGGCAATCTGGATTCCAGCTTGTGCTTCTTCCAGCCCAGCGTTTCTTATGATGTACTCTGCATACAAGTTAAATAAGCAGGGTGAAAATATATAGCCTTGACATACACCTTTTCTTATTTGGAACCAGTCTGTTGTTTCATGTCCAGTTCTAACTGTTGCTTCCTGACCTGCATACAGGTTTCTCAAGAGGCAGGTCAGGTGGTCTGGTATGCCCATCTCTTTCAGAAATTTCCACAGTTTATTGTGATCCACACAGTCAAAGGATTTGGCATAGTCAATAAAGCAGAAATAGATGTTTTTCTGGACCTGTCTGGCTTTTTCGATGATCCAGCAGATGTTGGCAATTTGATCTCTGGTTCCTCTGCCCTTTCTAAAACCAGCTTGAACAACTGGAAGTTCACGGTTCACGTATTGCTGACACCTGGCTTGGGGAATTTTGAGCATTACTTTACTAGCGTGTGAGATGAGTGCAATTGTGTGGTAGTTTGAGCATTCTTCGGGATTGCCTTTTTTGGGGATTGGAATGAAAACTGACTTTTTCCAGTCCTATGGCCACTGCTGCGTTTTCCAAATTTGCTGGCATATTGAGTGCATCGCTTTCACAGCATCGTCTTTCAGGATTTGAAATAGCTCAACTGGAATTCCATCACCTCCACTAGCTTTGTTCATAGTCCCTCCCAATTACCACCTAACGAAGTGCCATCCCTGGAGGCCTGATCCCATCCAATACTTCAAAATGAGGGAAGATCACAGGAAGAAACAAGGGAAATTTTGGCTTGTTCACAAACACTCTCTCTCTGCTCTGAGAATGATGTTTCTGTGTCTTCCCTTCCTGGAAATCAGGGCCAGGATGGCTCTCAAGCCAGACTCTTTCTGTCTATTACAGGCCTTAAGCCAACAATGCACACATTGTGTTTTTGTGCAAAGATTACTCTGATCTCTTCCCTCACAAGTTTTTTCCCCTGTGCTTTAAAAAATAAATGAATAAGGCATGAGAAGATAGACAATTAGTAAATAAAGGTATGAGTGACCCCTCCCTACATGCTCTAAAAATAATGGGGATCCAACGGAGGCCAACCATTTCATAAAATTTGCCTTTTGAACATTTATTTTCACAAGCTAATATTTCTTCTGTCATTTGGGATAGTGATGATGATGATGATTAGAAATGCCTTTTAGAAAGTCTGTAAACCAGAAAATCTCAAAATTTCCCACTACAGGCTCACCTTCTTAATATTCCTAAGAGAAAAACAAGCTACATCTAAGGTTATGCCAAGATATTAACTCTTTCCTAACTCCACTAAAAGCACACTACTACAAAGCCATAAAGGATGTCAAGACGATGTAAAGATAGCATTCTAGCCATCAGTCCAAACTTTCTAAGACTTTGCCTCTGGCAGTGGTATTCCTCAATGATGAGAAGAGTAAATAAATAAAGCACTCTAAAAGGGGGAGGGAAATCCTCATGATCCCCAATTATCCATCAGATTTTGGCCTTATACCTGAGAACCAGTCTTCAGGCTGAATATGTAAAAGCTATTATTCTGATCAAACAATTAGCTAGTGCTGGGTTCAAACAGTATACATTTTTCAAAGCAACTAATTCAAAGTCCAAATATTAGGAAGAAGAATGTTTTACGCTTTTATGACACTTTGGTTTCAGTACCTTCATTTCAGTACATTTTCCCAATGCAGACCAATGATAATGTTGACTTCATGCAACTGAGTTTTTGCCTCTATTATAATAAAGCAATAGAAACTTTGTTCCATAAATGATGTGGTCTCCAGGCCTTTTATCAATTTCTTAACCTTTTCTTGAAACTTACTGTGGCCTGTCAGTGTCCTACTTAAAATAAAGTATGCCAAGTTGAACATAATACTCCAGATGTAATCTGAGCAGCAAAGAATTCAGAGGGCTAATTCTTTGCATAATCAGGAAATTATTCTTCATTAATGAGGCCTAAGATCCTATTTGTTTTAGAAATCCACTTACCCTCAACTTGCTTCCCCCATAACATTTCTATCATTCCTGAAGACTCCTTCCATTTTGGCATTACCAGTCCCACTCCAGATTGACATTGGGTTGGAACTTTCGAAAAGACCACCAGATAGGCAAGTAGAACCACTGAAAGAAGAGTAGACCAAAAGGGAAAGTAACAGAACATCCAAACAAAAGAAATTCTCCTCAAGAGAAAAGAGAACAGGCCAGCTAATAGTGTTACCAAAGTGCCCAGATAAAAAGGACAGTTGGAGACTGCCAGAGATGGAGACTGCATGGAGAAGGATATCATAGCCGTGCCTGTTGTACTCTTCACTTGTAAACAGCTAATTTCTCCTGCTCACCAAAGTAACACGACATCAACCTAGAGATTATCATACTAAGTGAAGTAAGCCAGAAAGAGAAAGACAAATACCATTTGATATCCGTTATATGCAGAATCTAAAATGTGGTGCAAATCAACTTAGTTACAAAGCAGAAACAGACTCACAGACATAGAAAACAAACTTATGGTTACCAAAGGGGGAGGGGAGGGATAAATGAGATGGTTGAGATTAACATATACATCAGTTCAGTTCAGTTCAGTCACTCAGTCGTGTTCGACTCTTTGCAACTCCATGGACTGCAGCACCCCAGGCTTCCCTGTCCATCACCAACTCCTGGAACTTACTCAAACTCATGTCCATCAAGTCAGTGATGCCATCCAACCATCTCATCCTCTGACATCCCCTTCTCCTCTCGCCTTCATTCTTTCCCAGCATCAGGGTCTTTTCCAATGAGTCAGCTCTTCACATCAGGTGGCCAAAGTATTGGAGTTTCAGCTTCACCATCAGTCCTTCCAATGAATATTCAGAATATATACATACTACTATATATAAAATAGATAACAAGGACCTACTGTATAGCACAGGGAACTACACTCACTATTTTGTAATAACTTATAAGGGAAAAGGACCTGAAAAAGTATATACATATACATATATATATATATATATATATACACACACACACATATATACACACACTGCTGATGCTGCTGCTGCTGCTAAGTCGCTCAGTCGTCTCCGACTCTGTGAGACCCCATAGACGGCAGACCACCACACTCCCCCGCCCCTGGGATTCTCCAGGCAAGAACGCTGGAGTAGATTGCCATTTCCTTCTCCAATGCATGAAAGTGAAAAGTGAAAGTGAAGTTGCTCAGTCGTGTCCGACTCTTAGCGACTCCATGGAGCCTACAAGGCTCCTCCATCCATGAGATTTTCCAGGCAAGAGTACTGGAGTGGGTTGCCATTGCCTTCTCATACACACACACATACATATATAAAAATGAATCATTTTGCTCTACATGTGAAACTAACACAACACTGTAAATCAACAATGCTTCAATTTTTTAAAAATGAATTATACCAACAATGCAGGGAACATAAAAAAAAGTAACACCATAGAGCATAAAGGCAGATACAGCATAAATAACCTAACTGCTGTCTACTTGAAGACTAAATGGAACGAAAAAAGTTAGCTAAAGTGTATTCCACAGATGTCAATTCAAAAGTCATAACTTTATAAAAAGTCATGCTCTCCTGGACACACGTTCATCTCACCTTTCCTCTTGCTCTTCTATTCTCCACCCACTAGCCTCTCTGCACTATTAAAGATTTGGTAAATATAGTCTATTATCCCAAAAGTGCCCAAACTTTCATTTCAACTTGTTTCCCAGTTAGTGTACCATAGCAGAGAATGAATCGCTATTACAAGGAACTAAAAAATATTTCAGAATCCATCATTGGCTTGTCTTGCAGGACTTTTTAGGGAGCCAAAGTACTAGTTCCAGGCTATTAGCCCTTGGTCTGTAGGAGAAAAAATAATATATTTCCTCATTAAAATACTTTGCTCTCCACAGTTTAAAAATAAAAAGGATGCATTTTATCCTACAATCTTTCATTTTAGGGGATTTTGAATCTTTGCAGGAACAATGAATGGAGAAGAAAATCAAATAGGCACTCTGAAAATCAGCCATCATTTCATTAAAGCTTTCCCTCTGTTTAAGTCAGTTTTCTAGCAGCCCCACAAATTCACCACATCAAACAGTCATTAATTTGTTTTCCAGAAAAATATAGCCATATATACGTACATGAGTATTTAAAATCAAATACCAATAAATAGCTGAATTGGAGGCTGAAGGTATCTATATGCAATTATGGCAATCAGACATTTGAAATCACAAATTCATGGGTCCCTAGACACAACCAAAACCAAATGAGACTTTCTGTTTTGTAATCACGTCATCATGGTCCTCCCTACTATAATCCAATTACCAAATGTTCAGTGGTCTATCTGTGGTCTTTAGCCTCATAGAGTTGGTACCTATGTCCTGGCCTCCATGTGTGGTGCATGTTAGTACCCTCTACTGCTTTCCACCACACTTATGATTGCAAGTCATTATCTGTGTAACCATTTTTTACTGTCTGTCTCCTGTGCTACAGTCTGGGCTCCATAAGGCTGGAAGAAATATGTTTTGTTCTTAAATGCATATCCCATGTAAGATACAAAGGCAGTTGGTAGGGTAGGTACTAATGAATGAATGAACCATCAGCCTGGCTGGAGAAGTGTGTGTGTGAAGTGCGAAGGAAAAAAAAAAAACAAGTTTCACTGAAGCTTTACCTAACTGCCCTATTTAAATTTGCATAATTTATCCAATATTCACAATCCATTGTTCTCCATGGCACCTATTTTCTAAACTACCATATATTTAGCTTACTTGTTTTATTATCTCTTTCCCCCTACTAGAATGTTAACTCCATAATGTTAGTAATTTTTGTCTGTTTTGTTCACCGTTCTTCCTAGAATCCTGAAAACACTGTCAGGTGTGAAGTATGTATTCTGTAGCTATTTGTTGAACGAATTAATGTTCTTTAGGGGCTAGGCAAATGGCTATACATAAAAGAATTCTTATTACTAAACATGTGATACTCATTCTAAATTTTGTAAGGGAACACCAGAGAAATGGGCCTACATTAGCTCCACTTTGTCAGTTTTCAGCTTCCTAAGATGCCAGAATATGGTCCTGTTTTACTACGGGACCACACCCACCTCCATTTCCCATGTGTCCTGCGTGGTCTCCAAGTATCATCAAGTCACTTCAGGCAACACAATGCCTTTCTCCCATATCAGGGCAACTATATGTAAAACAGAGAAGGAAACTGCCTTTTCCTGATCATGAGATTCCAGTGTGACATGGGAAGCAAGAGCTGTGGTCATTTCTAAAGTATTAGCCTAATCCCCTCTACTAAAAGTTTTTCCTAGAATTGTCCCCAAACTCAAATTTTATGGGTCAGCCAGAATGCTGGCCTCTGACCTAGAAATCTCAATTGCCAAGGAGGCAGAGAAGCAAGAAAGTATGGGAGTCAAAGGGAGTTTGAATAACACATCTGGAATTTGTACTAGAACTACTAAAAGCCTCTTGCTTTTCTGGAAAACTCCACTACCTGGTGTGGAAAGGACTCTGGATCAGAGAGACTTGGTCACAGTTGATTATGTGTGACCTCAGGAAAATTAGTTAACCTTTAAATACTTTACTTTCTTCATCTGTAGAAATAAAATAATACTGTTTCCCATTTCATGGGGCTGTTGTGACAAGTGTTACTTAATTTAAGAAAGGATCAAGCCCAGGAAATGATGCAGATTTGGTATCCAACTAATGTCTTCAGTCCCCTTCCCTCCTTGGATTCCTTTTCCTTGCTTTATGGAAGAAATGGGGAGAAATCAATTTACTATTCAAAAGCACTACAAAAAGTCTTGAATTCATTTTGTGAACAATGGTATCCTCTGAAAGGATAATCTCATTGGGGAAAACCGGTTTCATTTTTAACCTCTCCCTTTGTCTTTTCTTTACACTGTAATAAGGAAAACAACTCAATACGCTGAGATGCACAAAGAAAATTGGACTTTTCCTCTCTACTTTCTCAGGGGCGAGAAAGAAAAAGCTCTTCAGAGCTAGTCCCTTTTCCTTTCTTTGAAAAAAGAGCAAAACCACCACCAGGCAATGTTAGATAGTCCCCAAGGTATTCAATTAAAAAAAAAAAGGTCTCCAACAAAATTAAAAGTTGGAAAACCTCTAAGGGGCAGAAACCTGGGTAAGGAAACTCACAACTTCCTTGTGAGGAAAAAATAAGAAAACCAATACAATGAACAGGCTGGAGAGCAAGGCAAGCAAGTTCTAGATGAGAGAAAAAACAAAGCAAGGCTCTGCCAAAAGTGGAAGCAAGAGGGACTGTCCCTTGGGGGCTCTCACGGGTGACTAAAAGGAAAGCAGCAACTTCAGGGAACTGAAAACTTAGCTCCTCTTTTCAACTACATTTTCTTCAGGGTGGCTTGTGCTTGCTGGCTCTGAAATCTTCAAAAGTAGGAGAAGATTCCATAAAATAAGGGTTTCTCTAGCCACCTTTGGAGGCTGGGTGGTTTTCACTGACTTTAAAAGTAGCTTTTTTGGAAGAGGGGAACAAACTCTCATTTTTTGTTTAACTTTACCTCTCCCCTTTTGATAATGCATAGGCAATACCTTGGGAAAAGGGGGCCAAATAGCAGTTATTAATTACCCTAATTAACCCAATTCATAAGACATATTTGTAAGACTGTCATGACAACTGCTTTGACTAACTTGCCAAGAATAGCTTAGCTGTCTATTCAAATAAATCCCTGATAATTACCAGTCTAGTTTACTGGGCTTCTGTGATAATAATAATTAGTGCCACTGTGCAAAAGGTCACACTAAACAGTTTATGAATGATGCATTTTGCATGGTGATTATGAGTCACAGGCAATGCACAGAATGTGCACTATTATGCTATTAATGTGGAAGGGGGTGGCCAAATTTTGAGAAAGTGACTGACTATAGTCTTTATGGCTAAAAAGGAGCAACAGGGGGAAAGTGGTAACTGTACTATCAATTAAGGCCTGTCCAAGGAATAGCAGGGTATATTGGAACCGACTGTTTCTCTGAAGCCATAATCCATAAGTGACGGTCACAGTCTTGGATTCAAAAGGGGATGAAATACAAAATAGTTGAGTTATAGAAGTACATACTCCAGTAGGAGTGTTTGAAAAGGTAGGAAAATGCTGCATTACACATAGCAGAAGCTCAGTAAAGGCTCAAGAACAGAGTTCAGGATAACAAAGTCTGCGTTCAGATGTGCATGCTAAGCTCTATGCAGTAAAGACAAACCTCAGAAAAGAAAATGTCTCCTAACAAGTGGTGATGACCTTGATCAAGTAAGGGAGTAGGGCATTTCAGTTGAAAGATCAATATTTTATTATTCTAATGAAACAGTGTTTGAAACACATGTTTGAAGAGTAATACATCTTTGAAAAACGAGTTTTGAATGTCACTATCACCTTTCCATACTAGTAAAACATCTTTACACTACACAATTAGAATAGGAAATACAGATATCATACTCTGGGTTTTAGATGCACTTTAAATTTGACTTGTTAGAAAAGACTGAGTCAATTGCAAAAACATTGGTCCTGCCACCTCTTTTCTACTTTGCCTTACTTTTGGTTCCCTCTCTTCCAGGGATTCTTTTAAATGGCACAATATTTTGGTGTCAAGGGAAAAAAATTAGACCAAAGTTTTGGGTTTTATTTCATTCCTACATCAAATAATTGTATTTATTAGCTAAGTCTTTTTCTAAACTACACTTTTGAGATCATAATTTGTCATTTCAAGCTTCAGACTGTGCTATAAGTACTGTTCACATCAAATTAGAAATTTGGCATTAATGAAGCACTCTGGTTGAGTTGGAAGAGAGAGATATAAAACATATCCTTTTGTTGCCAGTAAACTTGGATTTTTTATTGACAGCAAATATGGAGAAGGTTCATTTGTTTGGTAAGCAATTACTAAGATGCTACAATGAAGCACCTGGAACTGTGCCTGACATGTGGTGAGTGTTCAAGGAATGAGGAGATATACAAAGAAGGAATTAGATAATACACTAATGTGGGACATAGACGATGATTTTGCCACCAGGTTGAGACTCTTGAGCATTAAGGAAACAATTGGTAACACCTGTCTCCTTGCTGTTCCTTGTAGGAAACCATGACTGACTCCATTTCCCATTACCATTGGTCTCCTCCCTTCCAAGAATGAATAAAACTGTACATATTTTGGTGTCAAAAGAAAAAGACATAGACCCTAGTCTGTATGTAATGTCAAGGTCTATTAGAGAGTAGACTATATATGAATTTTTATTACTCCATGCCTGATGGGTACCTCTTAGAAGCATATGAGTTCTAATATGACAAAAGCACGATTGAGTGTGTTAAGAGACCCCAGAGTTCTTTTTTGCAATTCTGCCAATACCTGCAGTAGAACCCAATAAAATGTCCGCTTTCACTCAAATATGCTTCCAAATGTTTTCTTTTTTCATTATAGAACAGAGTGCTGGCAAACATGCCATTATAAGGAATAAGTTGCCTTCTAAGGTTCTTTAATTATGCCAAGTAAAAACTGTTACTAGCAAAGTGGTAAAATCAATGCTTGCCCTTCATGCACACACATCTTACGCACTGCCCTGTCCTCTCCCTGACCACTAGACTGTAAACTCCTTGAAGGCAAAGATCATTCCCCACTCATGTTTATAAATCCTGCAGGCTCTTGACACACAGATGTTCAATAACCACATAGCTGAACTGATCAAAACCTGTGAGCAGACAGAGCTGCCTGAGGCACTGAAGTGTACGGTCAGAGCTCATGGAGAGCTATGCATTAGAGAATATGCAAGAGAAGTGAATCTGCAAGTGTGTAATTAACAACCCAGAGACTGCTGATGGGAAAGAGAATTCAATACTATGCAGCACCAAACACAATTTAACAAGCAGCAACCCATGTAAGGGAATCTAATACTCTCCACATTGTGGAGAAGAAAATCCTGCTAGGCAGTGAGGTGTAAGGGAATCTAATCTGCTATCAATGGAAGGCAGCCTAATAGGGTTTGATGTGATTGGAAATCCAATGTACTGGAGTAGAAGGAAACCCAATAAGGAATAGTAGGGAAGAGGGAATAAGCATCAGTGATTAACCAAACTGGTCACTGGAAGTTTCCTTTGTTCCAAAGACACAAAACCAAGCCCGATAAATATTCAGCCTAGGATTGCAAGTCTATTGAGAAAGGGCAGGAATGACGCTGACTATACAAACTTTTTTTTTTTTAAGTTGGTTATGTATACCGCACAAACCAAGGAGTAGCCTGGGCCTGACTCCCAACCTTGCTCCCATCAAACAGAAGCCGTTCTTGGATAAGAGACAGTAAGCTGGCAGCACCACTCACTCCATCAGAAACAGTTACTGTGTTAAATGTCCTTTGTGTTTAGAGTATTAGTGTTTTGCTGGCATAGAAAGAAAGAATACTTCTACTGGGCTCACAAGCTAACATGAAACCTGCCCACGTGGATCTTGGAGACAAGGAGGGCAGCCCAGAGCCCCAAAGGGAAAAGCTGAAAGGCATTTTATTGGGAAATCATTCTGCTTTTTAAATAACCTGTTCTTCAACAGTTCTTTTCCAAACTCACTGTCAGGAAATTTACATGAAAAATGGCCTTTCAGTGCTATCACTATTATATATGAGAAAGCTATAACTGTGCCTGATACTTTAACAATAAGGAGAATATGCTAAACTAAGCCTTATTCATTTCTCATGCGGAGTTATTACAAGACTAGTTAGTTATAAAGTGCCCTGCACTAGTATCAGTGTGTTAGCCACTATCACTACTACCCAGCCAAGCAATTCTTTGTGGCACCAGAAACCTTTGAGCAAAGCAGAACAAAAGTCAGGTTAAGACATCAGAAGGAGATTGGCACTAGGGGCAGAAGAATGTGAAGTGCGTGGGCTTTTGTCAGAAACCTGTATTAAGCCACACACCTCACTCCCTGCAGCTGGACTCTGAATGTCTTCTCCTATTATGTCATTGACACAAACAACTCTCCACCTTCGTCAGCAATGCCACACCAAGACATCTTTGGAAGAACTTAAACTAGCTCTCATCTGCCTCTCACACATCATGCACAGAACTGTCACAGACTTATGTGGATCACTTTCTACAGCCAGTGATGTTGGAGGCAGACAGGCTCCAGCTGGATTCTCTGACCTTAGGCAGAGTGAACAGAGCACATAGTTAAGAGGAGACAATCCACTTTGGACTTCAGCAAGGAACAAATTCAATGAAGAAGTCATATTGGGGAAGAAGATGAATCTCCCCCTGGCCACATCATCCTCATTATTAGGACATGTCAGCAAGCAGGGCAGCTGCTATGAGGACAACAGTCCAGGGAAAGCAAAGAAGAGCCCAGACTTTCTGCCTTGCTATTGGCAAAATGAGTCCTTTCGAAATGAGTCATACAGGGTACCAGCAACTTTGAGATCTGTCTCACACACACACACACCACACACACACACAATTTGTTCCCATATCTCAGGGGCTTCCCTTGTAGCTCGGTCGGTAAACGATCTGCCTGCAGTGCAGGAGACCTGGGTTCGATCCCTGGGTTGGGAGGACTCCCTGGAGAAGGAAATGGCAACCCACTCCAGTATCCTTGCCTGAAAAATCTCATGGACCGAGGAGCCTGGTGGGCTGCAGTCCATGGGGTCTCAAAGAGTCGGATACGACAGAGCTACTAACCCACACACATCAGGAATACAATCCTGTTCTCTCTCTTTCTCTTTTTATCTAGACAGTAATTTTTTCCCACCTTTCCAAAATCTGTGGGGAGTGATTGCCCTTGATGGAAATATTACAAAAAGAAAAGGCCAAGACGCATCCCTGTCTCTAAGGAATATAAAGATGAAGAGATAAAGACAATGTAATTACTGTGGCCAGAGGAATAAAGGCTGCATTTTAGTGCATTTGTGCGCCCTCTGCTGACTATCAAGCAGAACTTCATAGAAAAAAATAAAAGTTGGAGACGAAAGGAGTGAGAAAGAAGCCAAGACATAGGGAAAGAAAGAGTTCTTTCTTCTCTGGGGTCTGCTGTCTATTTATCCAGAGGGGAGATAAAAAGGAGAAATTCCTTGCCTTCTTCTCTATTAATAATGCCTTAACAGTTCCGATTCCACATCATAAATGTAACTAGCTAAGCCTGGTGTGTGCCACAAACACCATCTCACAGAGTCCACCGGTACACTACTCACTAATATGTTTGGGTGCAGCAGGAATACAAAAGGCTATCGAGCAGAATGGGCTTGAACCACAAACCATCCATCTGAAGCTGCCTGCAGGCTGCTTCTTTCTTTACTTTAAAATTGATCCTTGCCATGGCTGCTTTTCTGAGATGAATTTGTTTTCTGCAGAATTCACAGTAGTCTCTGTGTACTACTCTCCTGCCTTAGCCTGTTTCCACTTTTTGAACCAAAGGCTGTGTGTGGGATTCAAGACATCAACAAATTCAAGCCACCTGGGGTGGGAAGAACAGTCCCCTGAAATTAAGCAGAGGGTTTCATTCCAGATCCACACCTCACCAGCCACAGCCTGTGATGTTTTCCCACTCACCCACCTATTTAGATTCTCCTGGTCCTCTCACTCCAGCTCCACCAAGCTCTTTCCCACCTGGGTCTTCACACATACTACTCCTTTTCTCTGCTTTCAACCATCACACCATCTCCATACCTTTTTGCATCACCAAGTCTTGTTCACCTTTTAAGTGTCAACTCAAAGATGACTTTCCTAATCCCCCAGACTAGCTCAGGTTCTCCCATTTCCCTTCATGATAACATGATCTTTCTTTCATAGCACTATAATTTTACCATGGAGTTTTTGTCTCCTCACTTCACAAAGGCAGGGACCATGTCAGTTTTGCTAACCACACATTAACCAGTATCTACAATACTAAGAAAACACTGGAGGAAAAGTTTATGTATATACATATTTTATGTATATGTTTATATATATATTTATATTTTATAAAAGTATAAAATAAGTATAAAATGAATATATCCATAGTAAAGCAAGCTAAACTATTCAAGAAAAGGATTTTCTAATATTGACATAAGGCTTGAAAAACATTTTGGAACATCTCTGTTCTTTGGTTCTTATTCCTCCCAAACACCCAGATATACTTAGTTACATCGAGAAACGCTGGCAGATATCTCATGCCACAGACTGCTTTCTGCTTCAATCACCTTTACTTCTGTTTTCGAATTTCAAATGAAAGTCTTGTTCTCTGCTACAACTTACCACTCCAAGTGCTTATGCTATGTTTATTTAATTTTCAAACCAAGGAATCAATAAAACATTATATTGATAAACATAATTTCATTGTATCCTGCAAACAGGCCATCAGCTGATGCTCACCCAATTAATATTGAACTCTATGTACTCTCATTTGATCTAATAGTCACATATGGTATTTACAAAGTCCATTATTCAGCAATAAACAGGCCTAGAATTATTTGATTTCTGACCTTTAGGTTCTAAGAAATCTTTTTTTTCCCCATTTTGAAATATTATCTATAAGGCTTTTTACTAAACTATGCTGTCTACGTGGTACACAAAGTTCATGACCAAAAATAAATGTTATTATTTTAACCCCCCCCCACTAATAGATGAATAAACATAAACTATTACCTAACCTGCATATGTTTAGCATTGGTAAGAAAATACCAGAAGGTCTTAGCTTAGTGCAATGTCACCTACTTGACATAAAAATGGGTTAATGCAACCCACCAACAGAGACATTTTAAAGTTTTCTGTATTGGCATATATTTACTATCACAAAAGACAGCATAATCTGACAAACTGAAACACTGAAACCAGTGAGTGATTTGTATCCAAGCTTCTTGTGATCATTGAAAGTAGATTTTTTTTTTTCCTCTGCCGCTCAGCAATAGGGAAATTAAATTTCATTTGGGGTTAATTCTTACTTGATTTGATGTGGAGGGGATTTTTCTCCCCTTGGTTCTTTATTTGCACCAAGAGAAACTACATCTCATACAATGTTTTAAATAGGCTGTCAAGGTTATGGTGCACAATGTATATGATACTCTTTGCTCTGCTGCATTGTTATCAATCACTAAATTACCGCTGGACTGAACAAGAAAGCAAGAGCAAAGGGGGGAATCTGTTTTGTTCAGGGAACTACTTCTAAAATGACATTAAAAAGAACTGTCCACCTGAAATGAATCGTTAGATAAGCTTTGTATTTTGCACATTTCACAATAGTTAGGATGATGTAATATGGGCAATTACACACAAGCAACTAGAAACTTGTCGTCCAAAATAGCTACAGCACAGCTGAGGTTTACTCTGGGTCTGTGGTTTACAGCAAAGCAACAACCTTCCTTATGCACCAAAGCCAGTAAGAATTCAAAGGAAACTCTGAGCTGTATGTGGATATCATTTTAATTGTACACACATGGATTACAACTTTATAAGCTAGATAGGAAATTTTTAAAAAAGAAAATCCTGTCAGCCTATCCTTTAATAAACAGAAAGTGTTTGGTATTCAACTGCTGACTCTATAGGGACAATATCTAGTCATTTAAAAAAGCAAATTAGTGTATCAGGGCTACGCACAACCTGATTAGGAAATCATGGCACCCAGCTATCTACTGTTTTGTTGGTGCCAAAGGGTAAGTGAGACCATGTTTGCCAGGGTTCACACTTTCTATTCAGGTTAAATATATTCACTCGGAGTAAAGTTGCACTTGCCAGGGTTCACACTTTTCATTCACATTAACTATTAAAATAGAGAATCAAGTTTTGTTCTCCCTTCCCACCCCTGGCATTTCTCTAAAGCTCCCAAAAGTGTAAAATGGTCCCCGAGTGGCCAAAGTGGAACTGAAGCCCCTGTCCTGGCCCTTATAGTCCTTCCTTAAAATTGAGAAAAGAGTATAAAATACCCCTCAATAAGAGACGCAGGAACTGGTTTCCTGGGTGGAAGGCAGGCATGTCTGACACAGAGCACAGCCCTGAGAACATGAGCTCAAAAGTTCCTCACTATGAACTGACTATTTAAAATTCATTTGTAAGTCACTGTATGAAAGAGAGAAGAAAAAGCAGTGGCCCCGAAACAGAGCCCAGGTCTGCAAAAGCAGCAGGTCACAGGAGAAGAAAGGCTTGAGGCAGTATTTATTGAAGTGCAGGTCACAACCCCAAGCCAGTGGTCCATGGAACTGGAGCTTCCTAGCTAATGGAGATGCCCAGCACAGAGTCACACAGGAGAAAGGTTGAAAAACGCCAAGTAAGGCCTAAATTGATATCTACTGACTCTGGAAAGAAAATACAAGGAGATAACTTCAGAGAGGGGCTTTTTGCTCTCCTGCCAGCACATCTAGCTAACTCTGATTCATGTTAGGACCTCCTCCAACTTTGCAGTTGAACTAGATATGAGTATCATAGTAAAGAGCAATGAGAAACCTTGAAGGAGCCGCTAATGAAAAAACCAAATATTGTCATGTAAAAGGGACTTCATGTAACTAAAAGCAAAAGCATATGATAGGGTGGAATTCATTTGTAATAATTAAATAAAGGCAAAGGGAAATTTTCCTTCATTTCAAAATTGGATTGTGTTGCCCTCTACAGTACATGGTTAGGGGACATGAGAATCATTGCCTCTTCTCAGATGTAGAAGTACAAATTAGATGTCTTCTTAGGCATAAAGAGATGATAATAACAGCTACTTAGTATTTGTGGAAGGCTTACTATGTGCCAGGTACTTGAATACTCACATTAAATGTTCACAAGAATCTATGGAGTGGGTTGTATTATTTTCATTTTCAAATAAGAAAGTTGAGGCTCAGAGATTATTAATAACTTCACTTAAAGTCACCTGCTAAAGACTAGCCTCATTAGAATTCTAGTAGTCTGCATCCAGAATCAAGCACTTACCACTATCCTGACTATTCTATGCCTAGATGTATAAGTCCAAATCCTGCCTTTTTGTTTCCCAACCACCCAAATGAAAACAATGTCTAAGAAAAAAAAAAGCTACATACAAAATATAGCTGCAAATGTCAAGACCTCTCTTACACACTCTACCAGAAAAAAATGTAATGGGGTAAAGAGCCCACTCAAAATAACAAAAAAAAAATGATAAAACAGTTGAAAATAAGGTTAACAAGGAGAATTATATACATTTAATGATGATAACAGAATGAAAGAAGCATGACTAAATGGAAAGATATTCTGTTCATTAAAAAGATACTAAACAACATACACATGTCAATTCTTCCTAAATGGATTTATCAATTGGCATTTTCCAATAAAAATCTCAACATAACTATTTTTACACTTAACAAGATTCCAAAGTGTATCTGAAAAAATACAGAAAAACAAAATTTTTATTTAAAAAGATAAATAAGGAGAAACAAATGCTATTATTTATTAAAATCACTATAAAGTATCAGTGATTAAATCAGTGTGATATTAGTAGAAAAGTAGACAAAGATCAATAGGAAAAAATTAACAACTCAGGAAAGTACCTAGTATATATAAAAACTTAATATATAATGTTTTTGAGAAGTACGAGAAAGCAGTGGGGAAGGAGGAGAAATAAACAATAAATGATATAAAGTCAACCAACCAACCATTTAGAAAAATGTTTACAGTCACCTCCAACCATATGCCACAATAAATTTCTAATGAATTTAAAATGTAAAGAAAAGTGAATTCAGAAGACTACTGGGAAAATGTGATATATACATGCATATATGCATGCAAACTCGACCAACCACAAATAAAAAATATTCAAAAAAATTCCAGAAAGTTCCAAAAAGCAAACCTTGAATTTGTCACATGTTGGCAACTATCTACATAGCATTTACTTGTATTAGGTATTTTAAGTAATCCAGAGGTTATTTAAAGTATATGTGTAGATGTGTAGGTTATATGCAAATACTATGACATTTTATATAAGAGACTTGAGCATCCACAGAAACAATCTCCACAGATACCAAGAGATGATTGTATATATTAATACACACACACACACACACACATATATATATATAATATTGGGGTTGGGAGAAAGTTTCATAGCTTAAAGTAACAAATGATATCACAGAATAAAAGACTGATGTATTTTTTATATATAATGATTCCAAAACACTGTAAATAAAAAAGAAGCATAAACAGAATTAAAAGTCATACAATGCACTGAAAAAAAAAAAACCTTTGCAATAAATGATATGAAAGTCTTTTCAAAAAAACCGAAGAAATACAAATTTAAACTAAAAATAGATACAAATTTTCATCTACAGAATTAGTCATTTTCCCTCCCATTCTTGTGCCCTATCTTCTCATTTGCCATTTTCCCAACAAGTACCCATTCTAATTAACTTTGTTTTTCATTTCATACAATTTGTGCATATATAAAACAATAAAATGTATATTTTCTTTCTTTCTCCTTTTTTACAAATGATAGTGTGCTTATACATCTTCCTGAATCTTCCTTTCATTTAATTAACAATATATGTTATATGTCTTTTAATAACACTATATAAAACACTCATTTTTGAAAAGGTTATATTGCTCGACATGTATTGTTTTAATTTTTGCTATATCAAACGAGATATTAATGAATAATCTTGTATTTACATAAGTTTGAACATTGTCAAGTGTATCTATGGAATGAATATCATAAAAACATAATTGCTAGGTCAAAATATATCCTTTGCAATTTTGAAGAATGTTGTCAAATTGTCCTCCAAGGACTGGTAACAATTTATACACCTAACAACAATGTGAGACTTCCTGTTTCCCCATGGCTTCATCAAATTGGTGATGATATTTTATAATGATGCTTTGTGAGTACAGTGAAATGGGTTCTTATACACTGTTGGTGGGACCGTACATTGGCACTTTTCTAGGAGAAATATATACCAAAAGTCTTAAAAAATATAGGCCTTCAGATAAAACAACTTCACTTTAGGGAATTTATTCTAAGGAAATAATCAGAGATTACAATGAGATTTATATTTAAGGATATCTATCACAGTGTTCTTTATAATACAACAAAAATTTAAATAACTTAAAAGACTACATTGAAGGTTGTTAACTAATCCTATCTACAGAACAGAATACAATTCAACAACCAAAAAATATCTTGCTTATGTTTTCTAATGACATAGAAAAAACTCTTATGATATAATGTAAAGATGTGAAAAGAAATAGAATGATCTCAACTAAAGTGATTCTAATCTCCAAATAGTAAAAATGTGGAAGTTTTTTCATTAATTCACTAATTTTTATTAAGCATTTATTTTGTATTGGACACTGAACAGAAAGTTAGTGGTGGTTGCTCCTGAGTAGTGGAATTATGGATGATATTCCAACTTCCTCAAATATTTCTGTTCTTCTCCATAGTCTTCACAATGAAAATGGATTTTATAATGAGTAACCAATAAGAACAACAATAAAGAAGACACTAAGGGGAATTCCCTGGTAGTCCAGTGGTTAGGACTCTGAACTTGCACTGCAAGGGACATGGGTTGGATCCCTGATTGGAGAACTAAGATCCTGCAAGTCCTATGGTGCAGACAAAAAAAAAAAAAAAACATTAGAACTCAGCCTACTTTTCCCCTGAGAGGAGTAGGTTTCTTAATAATTGGTAAGTGAAAGTCAGATAGTATACTACATTCACTCAGAACAATTGCAGATGTGTCTTTAAAGATACTAACACATTAGAGATTACCATTTATTGAAGGGGGCTTTTGTGTGTCTATAACTCCCTAGATGGCTCAGTCTCTCTCATAATAGCACTGGTAAACAAGAACTTTTCAGCCACAAAGTCTAATCAATTATGTTCTTGGGTCCTGGGCAAAAAACAACTATGGAAAGTGGAGGGCAGGGAGGACTTCAAGGTCTTTAGAGCTATCCATGGCCTGTAGGTAAGATCAGAATCAGACCTTACGCACACACACACTTGACAGCAGCATGTGTTTAGCTTCTTTACATATAGTACCAAACCCCCACTGATTGGCAAGTGCCTATAGGATCAGAATTCAGTAAACAAAATTTCTTGCTTTCAATCTTCTTAACACCTTCTGGAGATTTGTACTCACTTTAGTGGTGATATGAATTTACATAATATTACATTTAATTTTTTCATCTAGAACACTCTGCTTTATCACATTAACTTCTTTCAAATCCTGGCTTAAAATTAATTAAATATTTTAATTTCCTGGGAAGACTTTTCTGATCCAAACAATCTCATCTTTAAGCCATATGAAGGAAAATGTGGATCTTTTCATAATCAAGTTTCAAGCCTTCTCAGTATTCCTTTAAATGAGGACATTTTCATTAAAGATCTAAGAAAAGAGAAGGGTCAGAAGGAAGGTAATGGTGTTTCCTTTAATTGCTCTTAATATTTAGTCCCTTCTTCCTGTGACCACACTAAAAAAAAAAAGAAAGTTATTTATTTCTATCAAATACTCCATATTATAACATAAAATTATAACATGTAATTTGAATCAAAACTCATCTAGTCAAATGACTGCACATATAAGAAATGCAGTCCTACTGAAGTCCATAGTCTCCATTTATCCAAGGGACAAACTATAGAATTAGGTCACAGATGTTTTCCCGTAAAAGGCAAACACTTCATCTACAATCAGGATGACATTGTACAGATGACATTCTCATCTATTAGCTATGGTCTGGGATGGGAGCGGGGGTGGTGGATGTGAAACATCTGTTTGTTTGTTTGTTTGTAATGAGAATTTCTTTTGCAATATCTAGTTCGGATATCTACCCAGGGCCACTGAATAGTCATTTTACATCTAAGACAGTACTCAGTATGTGAGAAGTTTACAAGTCATCATTTAAAAAGTGGATACTGGGTTTTGTTGTATATATGCTGTTTAAAGTTAGGCTACTAGATGAAGAGGCAATCAAATAAATGTGCCTATTTTTAAAAGGATTGAACTTATTCCATTTGGGAAAAAAAAAAACAGCACATTTAGTCAAGATTGAATTTTAAACTTTGAGTATCTGCATGACCGCCAACTCATTAACTCCCTCCTTTTTATTGTTCCAAATTGTAAAGGCTATCTTATGCCTCAGAGCCAAGAAGCCCAAACATGAAACCAAATACTGAGGAGTATAAAAATGTTCTCCCTCAAATTGGCTATTTGGTCCTGGAAAGGGCACTGGAAAAATATATTTTGCCAAAACTGGCCCTTAGAAAAGGCCTATATAATTTTTATAGTATTAAAAATCTGTACAGATTAAAGTTAAATGTTACTACTTCAAAACCTAATTTGTGAACCAGATGTCTAACACTGGTGAAATAAATTTACTTTTGTAAGTGTATATATATGAGCAAGAAGAATGAAGGAGGAAAAAATATTTTTCATAATATAATTTCTCACATTTAAAAGGTAAACTGTAAAGAAAAGGGTTATTTTTAAATGTAAACCTTTATACCTGCTATCATCTTAGAGAGATCTCAAAAAAAGGAAAAAGAAGAAATATTTAGAAGGTATAATCTGACTGAAAAATGAAAATGAAGAGCATAATTGATCTGCCCCTCCTCATAATAACTTACAGTTCTGTTTACGCCACCTCTTTATTCTTTAATATTTACTGGGTAGTATAGTGGTGGTGGTGGTTTGCTCGCTAAGTCATGTCTAACTCTTGTGACCCCATGGACTATAGCCTGCCAGGCTCCTCTGTCCATGGGATTCTCCAGGCAAGAATACTGGAGTGGGTTGCCATTTGCTTCTCCAGTGTAGTATAGTAATTAACTTATTAAAGTAATTCTTCTCTAATGTCAAAGATAATACACATTCAATGTACAAAAACTGGAAAATTAGAAAAGTATTTTTTTCCATTTATTTTTATTAGTTGGAGGCTAATTACTGATTTTCTCTATCTTAGGTAGCTATTAACACTTTGGTAATTTACCTTCCAGGGATTTTTTTCTCTGCAAACATCTCTTTAAATGATTGGAATCAATCTATACATGCTGTTTTGCTTACTGATCTTTTTCAATTAATGTATAAAATAAGCATTTTCCTGTGTCACTAAATATTCCTCAAAATATTATTTTAAAGGCTTCATATTATTCTAGCAATATATGTACCATGATATATTTAGTCATTCACACGTTGATGATATTTGGGATATTTCCTATATTTTATTTCTGCAAACTATGTTGAAATTAATACCCATGAACATAAATTTCTAAGTAAATCTAAAATTACTTCCTTAGGATAACTTCCAGAAGAAGAAACAGTACATATTTGGTGGTGGTTTACTCGCTAAGTCATATCTGACTCTTGTGACTTCATGAACTGTGGCCTGCCAGGCTCCTCTGCCCGCGGGATTTCCCAGGTAAGAACACTGAGGTGGGTTGCCATTTCCTTCTCCAAGAAAGATTATATTAATTTTAATTCTATCAATTATACTCCATGTATGATAACCACAAACTTGCCAATGCTGAATATAATTTTTTAATATCTTTCCTAATTTGATAAGTAAAAAATGACACCTTGTACATCAAATTGTTGTCTATGGTTTCCCTGAGGTAATGGACTGGTGAGAAGAGAGTTGTGAAAACTTCAATTCTATTTCATACACTCTTGTATTGCTTGACTTTTTAATAAGTATATATAGTGTTTATAATTAAAAGTTGATAATGGCATTCCATTGCAATTATTTGGTTATTAAGATTGAAATATCTTCATATCTACTGGAAATTTGTACAACTTCTTTATGAATAACCTATTTGTATTCTTTTTATAATTTTTACATTATAGTATTTATCTTATTGATTTGTAAGAGCTCTTTATATTTTAAGGGCATTGTTTAAATGTCCTCTTATCCAAAATGTCTTCCCTGACCTTCCTAGAGAACACTCATTCCTGGTAGAACATGTGCACTTTACCCTTCCTTATTTTTTTCCATATCACAGCCTAACAGATTATATATTTATTTGTTTATTGTTTGTCTGTACCCATAAAAATATAAACTTAGTGGGGAAAGGGACTTTGTTTTGTTCAC
Organism: Cervus canadensis; assembly: GCF_019320065.1. Taxonomy (NCBI): domain Eukaryota; kingdom Metazoa; phylum Chordata; class Mammalia; order Artiodactyla; family Cervidae; genus Cervus; species Cervus canadensis. Next base: position 88,975,852 of record NC_057419.1, read on the forward strand.
TGTTGTATCTCCAGAACTTTGAATAGTGACAAGAACACAGTAAGAACTTTATAAGTTTTTGTAGGAGTAATAAATATAGGTTCTTTGGAATGTAAATTGAAAATGTTTTTATGGTTTATGTTTTATTTTTTGTTTACCTTTTGATATTTGGGGGCATACAGATATTTTAAAATTTTATGTAGTCAGAGCTGCTGGTATTTTTCTTTGTGTTCATTTCCACTACTTTTTTATGCTTCTGAAGTTCTTCACAATTTCAAGACTAGGTGAATATTTATGTTTTCTTCTAACAATTTTATTTGAATTTTCATCTTTAAGTTTTGACTCTCTAACCCATGTGGAATTTGTCATATAGTGAGAAATAAAAGCTTTTTAAATTATTAATCAATTACATGGCACCACTTAGTGAATAATCCTTACTTTCCCCATTAATTTTTTAAATGTGTTTAACTTCGCATTTTGTCTCCTCAATGACAGTATAAGCTATGAGGGTAAGTACTGCTTATACTTCCTCTATCCAACAAAGCTGAGTACACGCTGGTCAATAAAGGATGATACACAAATATTTGGTGGATGGATGAATGGGTGAATATTTTTAAGCCAACATATTCTCTTGAAAAAAGTCTAACTAACTAAACAGTAAGTCCATTCACTAAAGTCTGGAAGCAATCCACACAGAGGGCCAAGCTTTACCTAGAATGAATACCCTTTAAGATCAGGGCACAATAACCACCATAGAAACTGTATAAACTCATGAGTAACAAAATATAATAACACTTGACACTGTACAGAAGGAATTGCATGGAACTGGCCCTGCCTTCAAGAAGCCCCTGAAAAATATTCTTCAGGGAGCTTAAAAGTAAAACAGAGCTTTCCAATAGCTTCCCTACTGACCTCTCCTTCCCCTGAAATAGCAGTTTACATCCTGAAAGAAATAGATTGCTTTGTTACAGATAGTGCCCCAAATCCTACTGAATGCAATCCACCAGCCTCCAACATGCATTGAGTTTAATAATTCTGAAATCAAATCTGCTTTAAAAGAAAATCTACCTCATTTTTGGCTCTCAAGCAAAACCTCAAGTGCCCCCATGTGTATTGATTCTATAGGGCTCAGTTATCCGGCTATGGCCTGAAATTAAAAATAACAACAACAGCAAAAATACATGCTTTTATTGAATTTCAGCTCTTTGCTGATTATCTATATCAAACAGCAAAGTGAGCAAAGCCATGGTGAACTGCCTCTTGTGCCAACAAATCCCACAAAAAGAATGACGATCAGGAAAATATATTGTTAAGCATAAACAGTAGCTAAAAAATATTTATGTCTCTTGCAAGGTATTAAAATGAGAAAACTTTCAAAGTAGAAGCTTCAAGCAATTGCATTAGAAGTTGCATAATTCAGTTAGACTAACCTTAGAATGGAATAAAAAGCTGCTTATTTCCATAACATTGGCCTTTGACAGTATGAAAGGTTAGCTAATTTATCATGATATACAAAACAGTTCTCAAGAATACCAAACTTAAAAAGGAGGTCTTGGTGACTTACAGCTCTGTGAATTTTTTGGTAGTGTGATAAGCAACGTAATTTATACTTAAGTGAATTTGTGTTCTTCTCAAAGGTCTAGCTTGCCAGGCAGGAGAAATGTATCTTCTACTCATCCTTAGAACAAATACAGACCAACTGAAGCAAAGTTAGTGTACTCACTGCTTCCTTTATGACAGAACTCACATTGAACAAGGAGATCCATCTGAATAGGGAGGCTATGAAGTTTTGATATACATATGACTCACATCAGACACAGAATATCTTGCCCTCATGTAAAAGCTAAAGGGCCATATGTATTGTGTCACCTGTCATAGTTAAGTCCCTCAGTCTCAATACCACCTACAGAGCAGCCACGGTCATCACAAAGACTCAAACCCTTAATGAAGCCCTGCAAACTAATGCTGCAAAATTCAAAATCATACTCAGAGCTACAAGAGAACTTGGAGCTCTCCTGACACAGTCCCCTCGGATATTTATTTCAGGGTTGGTGTCATTTGGTATCTGTTTGGATTTTTCAGAATTTTCAGGGTCTTGGAGTCTGATTTCTTTAGTAATAATAGATTGTCAATAAACTAAAGCTCCTCTTTTATGAGGTTTTTAATTGTTTCATCTATTTTGCTAGTGACCTCCTCTCCTATTACAGAATTGCGGATTTCTAGATTATCTTTGGGAAAACAGTGACTAGGGAATGACATGCACATTAAGGATAACTGTCCCAATAGAGTTTGCTAGGCTCAGAAGGTGAGGAAAGCAAGGTATTGCATGTGTCACACATATTTTTTGATGCCATGTCTCTAAATATGACACCATGCACAGCGACAAACCTTTGCAGTTCCGGATTTTTTCTCCACCTTCCAAGGTCGCTTCTTGAGGAAGCTAGATAATCAGATGTGTATCAGTTTTATAAGATTTTGCTCTATCATGCCATTACACAACATAGAGTTTGTACAAAAGCAGTTTAATTATCTTTCCATTTGAGGCATTTCCTTATTGTATGTCTTGCTGCAACAAAACACACACCTTTTTTTCCATTTCTAAAGAATTACTAGTAAAGACAAAATTAGAAAGAGTGACCTAGAGGTGTAAGAACACACATTCCATTAGCAGGCTCACAAACCACAAGAAAATTGGTGTTTCTTATGTAGTATTTGAGATTTGTTTCTAAGGAGCCATAACTATCATCAATTGTTTTGCAATTAAAAAATTAGGCAAAATCTTCCTATAAAAAGCCATTATTTAATACTAAGGCCATCATATTCTCTCCCCTAAGCTCTTAGGAACAAATGTTGCAATTAGCATACTCTACCACTCAAAAGTCTATACTTGAGAAAATGGAAATGCACTAATTAAAGAAATGACCAGGATGGTGAGATCAGAGTCAATGCCAGTGTTCTGAGTACGGCGAACCTGTGTCCTCACTATGGCCTCTGTGCCTGGCAGCACAAAGAAGGGAATCAGTCTTCCAGCAAGTCATTCAACATTACCTATAGCCAGATGCTTCTGTTTGTCCCTGCATTTCCAGAGCCCTGCAACCCTAAAGCATGTCAAGTTTCAAACATGGATGCTAGATTACAGGCATCTTTGTGTGTGTGCATGTGTGCATGTGCGTGTGTGTGTTAGTAGCTCAGTTGTGTCCGACTCTGCGACCCCATGAACTATAGCCAAGCTCCTCTGTTCATGGGATTTCCCAGACAAGAATACTGGAGTGGGTTGCCATTTCCTTCTCCAGGGGATCATCCTTACCCAGGGTTCAAACCCAAGTCTCCTACACTGCAGGAAGATTATCTTTTTCACTGCCACCAATTTTTTTTAAAGTTGCTTAAAGGTTAAGTCAACCACTAGGAATGCAGTCTGATCTACTCTCCCTACTCATATGTCTCACTTAGAAAAGATACAGTTTTGCAGCAAAGTACCTGTACACATAGCCAGCTCAGATTTTCCTGAACCAAGTGAATTAAAGAGGAAGACTTTAAACAGAATTATGCCCAAAAAGACAAAAAGAAACTGAGCCTCAGAAAATAATTTCCAAAGAATTGAGATTCCCTATAAGGTTTTCTTAAACTTCACTGTATGCACAGCAATGATTATTTGGCTGCTTCCTACTCAGAGCTCTCAATTAAAAATAGTGTCCAGGAGATCTGTCCCTGGGCTATATCGAATTTGGGTGCTCTGATCTCACATTTGAGGGAATCACACCCCACTGTGATGAGGCTTATAAGCATTTCCTCAGGGAGATAACCAGTAGAGTATCAAAGATTGGGGAGGGGGCCTCTGAGAACCTAAGATCATAGACGTGTACAATCAGGCCAGCTCACAAAGGCTCTATCACCTCAGAGGAAGAATAAGTGGGTGAGACAGCAGATATGTTCCCTCTCTCTCTCTCTTTCTCAATCTCTCTCTCTCTCTCTCTCTCTCTCTCTCACACACACACACACACACACACACTCCCCTAAAGGAAGAGTCTGACCTTTTGATTGAACATATCTTCCCACCAGCTTACACAGGGAATCCATTTTGTTCAGAAGAGCAAACTACACAATCTGAGACGAAGTGCCCTTCATGCTCTGAAAATCAAATTTAGGAGCAAAAATAATCCAGAAAGCAGAGAATGCCAAGACCAGGGCTGGTGGCAGTGAGGGAAAGCAGCTTGCCACAGAACAGTGACCAGATGGGCCCCAGTGGGAGAAGCTAAAATCTGGCCACCCTGGCACTTAGAGACTTAATGGAGCATCCAAAGACCATGCACATCACGGCAGTGCTTAAGCATCTGACATGAAGAAGCCCCGGTGCTAGTCCATGAACACTGAGCTCAAGGAAAATGCAGACTTCACACCAAACTTCTTGCCTGCTTCAATACCAAGTGGTCTGCTCAAAACTCAAGATATCTGCTTGTGACATCTGTCTGTCAATCTTACTCTCATTTTTTTTTCTTTTCAAAAAGTAATTTTCTCCCTCCCCAAAGCTGAATTTAAAGAAAGTTTAAGATCACCTTTTCATTTTCCAAAGTAATTCCCAGGCTCTACTCAATCAGGAAACCAATATTGACTTTGGAAGCTTTCAGGACCTGGAGCAAAAAAAAATGAGAGCCCTCCCTTTCAGAAGCGAGCTCAGGAGGCCAAGGCAAAAGAGCACCAAAAATATTCCTGGTGGGTTTCTCTTCTTCCATCTACAGAGTTACAAAGAATGAATGGAGGGAGAGGAATACGATGGGAAGAGGATAGCTCTAAACTTTTATTTAATTTTTTTAAAAATCTGGAGCAAATATAAATGTTAACATTTGTTAAGTCTGAGCGATATTATCTGTTTCCTCTGGACACCATATATTTTAGATATTACATAATTACATTTTTCAAAGGCTTTGTAAATCTTGCCAGTGTGAGGAATTGCACATTAAGCAAACAAGATGTGAAAAATCCAGACTTACAAAGGAAATCAGTAAGAAGTTGATTATTCACATTATGCAAGGGCTCTTTCCTTTATGAAAGACTTCACCACAGGGTTTTGATAGGAATGCCACCACTATGGTTAACATGGGGTCTAATTTACAAAACAAATACTTTGCTGCTGCACAACTTTTCAGGAATACAACTACCAGCCAAAGGTGTAGCCACAGGTCTTGCTGTGGAGTCCAATCAAATTTTCTGTTTTGTGACAGAAAGTACTTGGAAACTGCAACAGAGGAACTGCTATCAAGCAAAATGGAGTCCAGTTTGGCCCTAAATGACGTGTGTCCGGGTAAGTCATTTGCCTTCTCTGCAACTCCATTTTCATGATTATAGTGTAGAAACACTGATCCCTTCTGATACCTCTTCCAGGAGTGATGTGGAGCTGTGTGTCCTAACCAATATCCTGAAGCAAAATCCTGAATGATGCTGAATAATAGCAAATGAGATTTCCTCATGGAAGCCCAAGTTCCTAGAACTGGCAGAGCTGTTCTCCAGCTTCAGGATGCAGTACTTTCCTCTTGGTTCCCTGGTGGGCGAGGGGGTGGGGGGGAAACACAGGGAGGCACTGGCCACCAGTGTATACCCACTGGAAGCAGACTGACCCTCACCATGCAGCCCACCCAAAGACTACTCATAACTACACAACAGCCAAACAGGAAATGTAACTTGAAGAGCATTTTCCTCTACAAACAACTGATCCTCTGGGACTTTCACTTCAAGTTTCCCAATTGTTCAAAGTAAATGAGGCTCACATTAAAGGCCAGCCAGTCACACATCAAGAAATCAAGCCTCCTCTCAGTGGGGGAAAATGGCCTCTCCAGAATCAACCTCCTGCCTCTCATACACATGCCTCTTGTACAAACGGCTTCATTTACTCACATCTGAGACATTTGATCCAGCCAAGCTTGACCTCCCCTAAGCCCTGGAAGCTGAGATACACATACAGAGGGGTAAACATCTCAAACTTTAAGCAGATGCCTTAGATCCACTGCAGGATGATAATTGAAAGACTCCAGCTTTGCCAGCAGGTGACTTCATCCTCTTGCAGTCTTCCAATTCCTAATAAGCAATCCCCCCACCCCATAGCTTCAGCCTCAGAGCATGATATACTAAAGCCACCACAAAGACTAGGGCAAAGTTAAGGAGGGAGAGGTCTGCAGCTCCTCTCGCCTTAGAAATCTGACTGAGAGAAAAACCCAGGTGGGTCTACTGGGACCCAAAACAAGTGGTCCTCTAATAAGAGGAATTCCAAAGTCTCAGAGACCACTATGGAAAATGTCCTGCCTCCAGTCTCCTAGGGAGAGAAATCTCAGGATCATTAGCAAGTGCTCTGGCTGAGCTCAACTTTAGTGAAGGTGTATGGGGAGAGAGGTGATCTCTAAGGTAACCAGTTAATTGCCAATAAGGAATGATAATAATAAATTAGCAAATACTAGTGTAAACTAACTCAGTTCTGTGGCAGTTGCATGGAGACAACAGAGGAACAGTTTATTCTGGAACACATCTTGCAAGCGGATCCCCTCTGGGAAATGCACTGCCTGGGCTAGATGTGAAACAGACCAATGAGATGCAATGTAGGCAATGGGTGGCCCTAGAGTGTCTCTCAGTTCAGAGTGGAGCCTTTGATTTTTTTTAAGAAAACTGGAGTGAGCCTTGAGAAGATGTGGGCTGCACTGTTTTCCATTGCTTCCTTCTGCAGCCTGAGGGGGTACTTTCAACTCTTAGGGATAAGACTCAGATGGTTCAAAATGAAGAAAATACAATAAAATTGCTCACTGAAGGGTTTTTTGGTTTGTTTTAATTGGAGGTGGTGATTTGTGTCATTACCTTGCGATCCAAACCAGTCTCATCATACCTATTAATTTTCTAAAGACTTCTGAATCTGACATCTGATAAGTTTGGGGCTGCTTTTCTAACACCTTAGCTCAGAGTTCCACTCAAAGCACTGCAGATCCCTAACTTTAAAACTCTTTTGAGGAACCAAAGCATGCTGAGCTATTTCCTTCTTATTTTTCTCCAAAGCCTAACGGATGTTTTAGTTTCATTATTTGAGCTAAGTTACCATGCGCTGAGGCTTTCAGTAGGATAATTAGAAGCATTCAATTTGGTCTGTTACATACATCCTTGTCCTGCAAACTCGTCCACTGCTCTTAATACTACACTGCTACTTATGAAAATTCTCTGTGAGTGACCACAGCAGACCACACACACACCCTGAGAATGTCTCATATCAAAGATGCTACAGTAGGCTAGTTAAAAGAGGAAAAATGAAAAGAGGGCTCAAGATTGAGTTTGAAACCAAAATCTATATCCCTATGTACTCTATGAGTAGAATTCTGGAAGCTCTTGCCCACTATCACTGGCTTAGAATTTTAAGCTCTGAAACATTCAATATTGAAAAAAAAATCAAGTTAAAAAATGTCTCACCAAAGAGACTGGATGTTTGGCTACTTCACCCCTTCTGAAGGCAGGGAGATGTCAAACCAGCAGAAGAAATGAGTTTCATTTTCTTCCTCCAAAAGTGACCATGGGCTGGGTGATGAAAAGTAATGCAGGAATGCAGATGTACAAAGGAGTAATACTTTGTAGCATACAGAGGTATCCGGGAGGCATGCCCCCATTCCATAAGAGTGAAAGAAAAGTTATTTGCCATACCAAAGTGCCAAAAAATTGGAATAATTTTAGAAAAAGCATAGCAATCTGACAAAACTACCTTCCCTCTTCTCGATTCTCTATGTTTTCAACCTCCTTCCCCCTCTCTTTACTCTCCCCAAACTCCAAACACCACCCCCCCACACACACACACACACAAACTCTCTTATATATACACTAAGTATGGACTAAATAAACCAAAATGCCAAATAATGCAAATCTCACCTTCAATTTAAAATATTCAAGAGATACTTGACATCACTAATTCTACAAAAGTCTTCTGTAAACAGCAAAAGCATCTTCCACGTTCCCTCCTCAAATTTGCATACATAACCACAAAGTCCACACAAGTGATTTCCTGACCAACATCAGAGGACAGGGAAATGACGATAGGCGAGATGGTCTCTGTAATTCTAAAGGTTGAGTTCCAATGCAACTCATTCCTTCTGCTGGTAACCCAGACTTGGGTGGACTTTTTCCTGCCTTCCGGAGGGGTGAAACAGTCAAACATCCATTCTTTTTGGTGAGGCATTTTTTAAATTTGACTTTTTAATATTGAATGTTTTGATGCTCCATTCCCTTTGCTTTTACCTACCTAACTTCATTTAAAGTCACATTCCCTTCAGTTTCTAGAGTCAACAATGTTCAGATGTGGCTAGGTCTGCACACTGATGCCAAAGTTACCCTCACATCAGCACCAAACCTTAAGAATTCAACAGTAAATCTAAATCTAACTGATGGCAGGGCTGCCAGGGGAGGAGGAGCAGGAGAGTACTAAGGAGGCTGGCAAAGTTTCTGCAGGTTACAAACCCTTTTCTTTTGCTTATAAGGAACTCATGTAGGTGATCTTAAATAGCTCCCCAATTAGACTATGACCTCTGAGGGCAGATGCTACATCTTATATTTATTTAGGATCCCTATACCTACCACACCGGAGAAGGCAATGGCACCCCACTCCAGTAATCTTGCCTGGGAAAACGGAGGAGCCTGGTAGTCTGCAGTCCATGGGGTCGCTAAGAGTCCAACAGGACTGAGCGACTTCACTTTCACTTTTCACTTTCATGCACTGGAGAAGGAAATGGCAACCCACTCCAGTGTTCTTGCCTTGAGAATCCCAGGGATGGGGGAGCCTGATGGGCTGCCGTCTATGGGGTCGCACAGAGTCAGACACGACTGACGCGACTTAGCAGCAGCAGCAGCAGCATACCTACCACACAGCTGAGCACACGGTGGACACTCAAACTATGCTTACTGATTTGGTCTATTCCATGATGATAAACTTCAAAGTATGATGGAGAGCTGTGAGAAAAGCTGTTCTCACTCCTCTATAATGCCATTGCCAGTAAGGTTTGTAACTGACTCTGAGGCTAATGAAGTGAGTGAGTTTACAAAGTTGCTCAGCAGAGGAAGCTAATGTGTAGTGACCTTTGGTTCCAGTCTGGCAAGTAAGAATATAACATATGCTCAGGAAAGAGATGTTCTCCTGAATTGAAACCAACTGTTTACTTGCCTGTCTCCCTGTAAACTCCCTGGGGTCAAGGATCGAGTGTTTTTATTTTTGTATCCTTGGCAAGCTGTACAGGGTCTGACATGTTCTAAGTGTGCAATAAATGCTTCTGGGTTGTTAATGAACAAATAAAAAATGATTTAATGAAATAATATACAGAAAAATGGATATGAAATAATAAGATTTAGTACAGAAATTTCTAATGAATCTTTTAAATACCACATCATAGCACTCATCATTCTGTTCTATAATAACTTAATAACTGTTGGTTTCTTGGGTGGATTAATTAATAATTAATTAACTAGGAAAATATAATGTAGGAAATACATTAGGATATTATTGTCCTAGTAATATCCTATTGTATCTGATAGTAGCATTTATCACTCCATACCACAAGTCACCTATTTTCTCATCTTTTCCATTACAGTGTGCATTCTTTGAGATCAGAGAACATCTTTTTCATTTCCCTAACAGTGGATGCCTATAGCAGAACCTTACAAAGACTAGACAACAAATATTAGTTGACTGTATGAATCAGTCATCCTTGTCGTCTATAGATTTCATTGTATCTAAGTATTCTACTGAGTCCATGTTCAACAGTCTCTGGTATGGGGAGAAAAGAAGAAGTGGCAATTTCCCCATGTAGGACTTTGTGATAGACAAAGGTTAAATGGCCTGATTCATGCTATGCTGTGAGTGGGTCTCTCCCCTTTCTGAATGGGTTTGTCGAATGAACTTTCCAGGACTACATATTAGAAACACACACTTAACCTCACTGCGCCTAATATATGCTGTGTTGGCCCTGACTAGCCCTAGATACTAGATCTGTATGATTTTGTTAACTAGGAAAACATCTGGTTTTGTGAGTAAGAGATGGGATTAGAATTCAAATTTTCAATGGCTTTTCTAAACAACTGAAGCAATATTTGGTTTCATTTTACCCACAGGAGAATCTCAGAAAGAACACCAAGATCTTAGGTCAACCATTCAGACATAGTCAAATATCTCCTGCCCCCTCGAAGCATCCCAGGCTTACATTACCCAGGCTTACACTTCTCTAGTACCTTGAATTGACTGCATAATCACAAAGCCCTAAAGATTCAATTCTTCTGTCCATCTCCACAAGCAACATCAGTCAGCACCTGAACCCATAATCTTGGCATCTTTCACCTCCATTGTTTAAAAGTCCGATATGAATACTCTAACCACACCACATTGTAGGCCTTCTTTACACAGACATCAGCCTAGATTCCTCTTTGGTTGTAAGTGTCTATGGAGTCACACTCAGGTATATAAGCCATTACAGTAGTCACTCTTCAATTATCATCTGGTGAACAGATCTATGATTCAGGGGGCACCTCTGTCTCAGACCCCTTACATTATATAATGTCATATTATTCCTAGGATCAACCTTGCATGACAGATGTATCCATTTTGTAGATGAGGAAACAGATACTCAGAGGTATTCCATAGCAGGACATGTCTCTCAGATTCAAAATCATGGTCTATCTGATTCCACTACATAGCATTACCTCTCCCTCTCTATTGCTGAACTCTTGGTGGTCCACAAGTAGTTTTCTACAAACTCTGTGGTCTAGTCTCCAGTAAGTATTCACTGACATTCATAATTATAACCAAGCCTACCTAGCATAATACTGGATTTTTCAGTAAATCCTTATTTACAGATGTATGGACTGACAATATTGGAGTTTCTATTGCTAGAAGATCAGTTTTTCATTAAAAGCACTGCTTTTTGGCCTCATTATTGATAAGAAATATTTTTCAGGAAGTAGGAAGAACAGTCGATGAAAGTGGTCCTAAATCCCTTTGCCCTATGAAATTGATATAAATACTGTGAGGCCATTTTATATGCATCCCAGCCCAGGTATGTCAGGCTAAATTATTTCTGAGGCAGGAAAGTATGGAAGGTGTCACCGAAATAGCATTGCACTCACCAGAGTTATAGAGTTCTGAAATCTGGTCGTGTCTCTCTCTCTCTCTTTCTCTCTCTATCAATATCTCTGCTCTGTGAGTCTGAATAAGTCCCTTATCATCTCTGGAGCTCCATTTCATCATCTACTGAAGGACAATCAAAATACCTGATTGTAAGAATCACAGAAGACAATGGTTGTGAAGTGCTCTCCGAGTATATAGTATTCCTTTCATTTGTGGCCTGGAAGAGGGCATATGCCTCCAAGTGCATCAAGTTTCCAACCAAAGAGGGACTTAAGCAATTCAAGGAAAAATGAAATTAACTTAAAAACTGTTATTTATAGCCTTCCACCCAGGCACCAACTCACCATCATCCACATTACTACCCTACTACCCTGAAATATTTCAAGAGCCAGCAAACATCAGACCACATACTATGTAAAAAAATACTTCCATTTGAAAACATTCATTCCTGATAAAGAGAAACAGAGCTAACACAAATGCTTAGTTAATTCCTGAAATTTTAATTATTAGTGAAAATTTCAACATCCTCATTTGTCAAATGTCACCATTAAGAACTATTAAGCAATAGCAAAGTGGCTTTTTTACTTTCTTTTTGTTTGCCTCCCTTTAACCAGCCCATCCATATCCACAGCTAAGGATGTATATGACCAAACAAAAAGCAAAAGGGGGATTTAGGAGGCTGAATCACTCTCACAGTGGGAAACTGACCCTCAAGCATTCTAGGGTTCATCTACCTTTAAGACTACTTGCTGATTATTACTCAGCCACTTTAACTGGCATTCAGGTACCACAGGCTGGCAAGCATGCTGTATTTGCAACAGGTGGCGGAATTCATATCTTGCTAGACTGCCACACAGGTATTCCAAAGGCTCAGACCTTAAGCTCCCACTTCCAACATCCATCCCTACAAAGGCCCAATCAAAAAAAATGGGCAAAAGAACTAAACAGACATTTCTCCAAAGAAGACATACAGATGGCTAACAAACACATGAAAAGATGCTCAACATCACTCATTATCAGAGAAATGCAAATCAAAACCACAATGAGGTACCACCTCACACCGGTCAGAATGGCTGCTATCAAAAAGTCTACAAACAATAAATGCTGGAGAGGGTGTGGAGAAAAGGGAACCCTCTTACAGTGTTGGTGGGAATGCAAAGTAGTACAGCCACTATGGAGAACAGTGTGGAGATTCCTTAAAAAACTGGAAATAGAACTGCCATATGACCCAGCAATCCCACTACTGGGCATACACAC
>NC_057419.1:88990840-89106241 GCF_019320065.1 Cervus canadensis
AAAAAAAAAACTCTAATCACCTGCTTCCCCACATACTCCTGTTCTCTCTCCCCCCCACTCTAAGGCTTTCTAAGAAACCACTCACAGGCTCTCTTCAGAGTTTCTCTCTACACAGGACAGGGCAGCTGCCAGCACTCCCTTTCCTTTCAGTACTGGTCTCCAAAACTCTACAGCCCCCAAATCAAGTTGTGGTACTTCAAGGTTTTGCCAAAAATCAACCGCTCTTTCTCTCAAGTCTCTCTCTCTCAAAATCTCTCTTTCTCATTAATTTTTTTCCTGCCATAACTTCATGGAGACAGCTGTGCAAATTTTAAAATGATAATTGCTTTTCTGCTCATCATCATTATGTGACAGAATCCATTCAAACAGTAAATGGTTGTCTTCCAGCAAATTGTCAGATCAAAAGAATTGATCATCTCCTGCTAACACAAACTCCCCCTACCTCCCAAAAGAAGCTGCTGTAAGTAGGATGCATGCATTTAAATAGGAAACAAAAGCATTGGGATTTTCGCACAGAGACACAGATACACCTTATTCACCCAAGACAAAGAGGGAAAAGAAAAAGTTGGCTCTACCTGCAGTTGTAGGTCCGGATCTCTTTGTTGTCTCTCTTGCACTTGATCGCCACGAAGATCATAGTGACAAAGAGGATGCCAGCAATGGAGCCCAGGGCGATAATGAAAATCAGGGACAAGTTCACCGAGCCCATCGACTCTTGGGCGTCGAGAGCAGGGGACAAGTAGATTAGGACGAGCGCAGAGGCGGAAAGAGACGTCTTGCCGTGGTCGTGGGCCACCACAATAAGCTCGTAGGAAGCCTTGGAGCTCTCGCTGAAGGTGCGAGTGGTTCTGACCTCACCATTGATCTGGTCTATTTCAAAGAAACCGCGGTCGCCCTCTGTCATGTCATAGGTGACCCGGCCGTTCTCGCCCTCGTCGTAGTCATCTGCTTTGACAACTGTCACCAGGTAGCCTATGCCCGAGTTGCGGGGGATGTAGACTTCCGCAGTGCCGTTGATCAGCGGTGGGGCGGTGATGACTGGGGTATTGTCATTGACGTCGAGGATGATAACCCGAACAGTGGCATTGCTCTGCAGCGAGGGCAGGCCGCCGTCCTTGGCCAGCACCTTGAATTCAAATGCCTTGGTCTGCTCATGGTTGAAGGATCGCAGCGCATAGATATCACCCGAGTTGGGGTTGATGGAGACATAGGTGAAGACAGGCATGTCTCGCACCTGTGACGGCACGATCTGATAGGAAACGCTGCCATTGAGACCCAGGTCGGGGTCTCGGGCCGACACCGAAAGCAGATAGGCACCGGGTGTGTTGTTTTCCTGCACAATGACCTGGTAGTAGGGCTTGGAGAAATGCGGGTGGTTGTCGTTCTCGTCCGTGATGCGCACGGTAAAGGACTTGGCACTCTGCAGCATGGGCACGCCGCCGTCGCGCGCCTGGATGGTAAGGTTGTACTGGTCATGCTGCTCGCGGTCCAGGCGTCCGTCCACCAGGATAGTGGAGAAGCTCTCGTACTCCTGCAGCCGAAAAGGCACGTTGCCCAGCAAACGGCACTGCACGCGCCCATTGAGGCCAGAGTCTCGATCAGACACCCGCACTAGTGCAATCACGTAGCCCGGGGGGGCGCTCTCGCTCACCTCCACCAACTCGCTGTTAACCGACAGCAGGTTGATGACCGGCGGGTTGTCGTTGGTGTCCAGAACGCTGACGGTGACCTTGCAGTGTGCCGGGATGGAGTTGGGCCCCAGGTCCTTGGCCTGCACGTCCAGTTCATAAACGTGGCCTTCTTCATAGTCTAGGGCACCGGTGACGGTGACCAGGCCGCTGTGCGGGTCGATCTGGAAGAGCTCTCTAGTGCGGTCATTGACGTAGCCGTAAAATGAGTAGACCACCTGGCCATTGGTGCCTTCGTCTGGGTCGGTAGCGTTGAGACGGATGACGGGAGTGTTGGGAGGTGAGTTCTCTGGCACGCTCACTGAATAGGTGGACTCGCCAAACACCGGGTTGTTGTCATTGGAGTCGGTCACTTTGATGCTGAGGCCAACAGTGCCCAGGTGCGGCGGGTCGCCGCCGTCGAGCGCAGTGATGCGAAAGCTGTAGTGCGACTGCGTCTCGCGATCCAGACTCTTCTCCACCACGAGTTCGGCGAAGCGTGAGCCGTCACCGCGAGTCTTGATCTCCAGGCCAAATAGCTCATTCGGAGTCAGCTCATAGGTCTGCACGCCGAAACTGCCCGAGTCCGGATCATAAGCGCTGTCCAGCGGGATGCGCGTGCCAGGGCTGGCCGCCTCCGAGATCTCCAACTCAATCTGTGCCGCCGGGAAGCTGGGAGCGTTGTCATTAAGGTCCTTGATCTCCACCTTAATCACGCAAATCTCCATTGAGCTGGACATGACCTCGAGTGAGATGATGCACTTGGGGCTCTGGCGGCACAGCAGGTCACGGTCGATCTTCTGCTTGGTGACCAACAAGCCCGAGCTGGGGTTGATGTCCACCAGGTGTGGAGCCGAGTTGGACACCACACGGAAGGCAGAGGCCTGCCGTGGGTCCAGGGCGAAGCCCGCCTCGCGCGCGTCCTTGGCCACGTTGGCGATCACCGTCCCGGCGCGCTGCTCCTCTTCTACCGAGTACTTAAGGTTAATGAGGGCGGCCGCCTGTGTCCATAACACAGCCAACAGCAGTAGCACCGGCAGCAGGAGTGACTCCATGGCTGCGCGGGGCTCTGCCTGGCCTCGCCTCTCCACACCCCTCCGAGACCGACGCCGCCGGCGCTCCAGCTTCCCGCCGACTCGGGCCGCCTGTTGCGCGCACCCCGGGGCCCCAGTGGCCGCGGGAGGAGTCCCGCCCAGGGCGGCCCGGCGGCGCGCGGGGGAAACCCGCGCCGGCTCCAATGCTGAAGTTGCGGCGGACCCGGCGGGGGCTCTCGCGGGGCCCGGGGGCTCCGAGGGGCCGAGGGAGAGCCGTGCGGCCCCGAGCCCCCTCCCTCCAGCCCGGCTATTCAGTTTTCCCCCTTCAAAGTTAGCCCGGCGCGACTGGCCGAAGCGGCGCAGGGTTGCGGGTGGAACCGCGTCTGAGAAGCTGGATCGACGCGCTGCTGAGTCCGGACCGCACTGGAGGCGAAGGCGGGGAGTGCAGTGCGGGTACAGCCTCTCAGGCAGTGCCCGACCCGCCGCGGCGCACCGGCACTGGGGCTGGTGAGCACGCGGTCTGTGCACCTGGCATGCGCAAGGATCTACCCCCAGTGATCCCGGCTCACTGCAGAGACAGGATCCTCCTGGAACGCGCCCTCTGGGATCCTGGGGGGCCACGCTGGCCTTTTCGAGGCCTGTTGGGGAGAAAGAGGGGGGGTTGCAGGAGGGAGTTTGAGTTGCTGTCAAGCGCCGCAGCCGTCAGAGTATCCGGCTGAGCGGGATGGCAGTCCTCCAGCCCGCAGAAGACGGGGGAGGGGATAGAGGCTGCCAAGACGAGAGCTTGCTCCCGTGCACTGTGGTTGGCTTCAGAAGGCTTGAGGGGAGCGTGAGTCCAGGATCGGAGGTGGACGCGGAGTCACCCCCACTGAGCAGCTGGACTGCGGACTTCTGCGTCTCGGAAATTAAAGTTACCAATGCAGCCCGAGGCTCCACGTCAAGTTTGTGAAAACGGGCCGATGGAAATTTGTCCAAGAAAATAAAAGTCCGGTCTTTCCAATGGCCGGGGGGGCGGGGTGGGGGAGTGGGGAGGAGGGTAGGGAAAGCAACAACAGTACCGGCCAGGAGAGGCGGGGCCGCCGCCGCTGGTACCAGGGGCTTCTCCTCCTCCCTCGGTCTGGACTGGGGTGTCGCTCCGAGTGCCGCCGCTGCCAGGGGAGGAAGCCCTCCTAGCTCAATCGCATGTCGCTGGGGTCCGCCTCAGCAGCTGCCACGGTCGACGGTTATGTCGCCGCCAAAGTTTACTTGCGGGAGCTTCTTGATTCCATCCTCCTTGAGAGGCGCTGGCCGCGCTGCGTTGGGCTCACACCTTCCCCGGCGCTCGCGGACATGGGAGGTCTATCACGCTTTCTCTTTCTGTCTTTGGCTGTGGGTGAATGTGTGAGAGAAAGGAAGAGTGAGTGTATGGTGCGAGGAGTGTGAGTGGGGAGTGTGAGAGAGCAGGGGTGGGAGGTTTCGGATCTCCGATGAATCCGCTCAGCCTGAATGCCACGGAGCGCAACGCTCCAAGGGCCCGCGCCGGGCTAGGGACGCAGGTGCCAGTGACCCCCAGGCAAGCAAGGGATGGTGCGTGGGAGCCGTGCTGCCGTCTGTGCCCGCTTGTCAGTCTCCCCTCTGAGCCTGCCGCTGCCGCCGCTACTGCTGCTGCTGCTCCTGCCGATGCCGCAAACTACTGGCCGTGGAGTCTGGAGAGAGCAGGAGAGAGCCGGAGCTGCTGAGACAGGCTACGCCAGGCACTGGCCAATCAGCGCTCAGCCAAGCGGGCCCGGCCTTGGGGCGGGGCCAATGCGCGGGAGGGGGCGGGGCCAGCCGGAAACTTACACATTGGCGGGACCAAGTGGTACCCCGGCCCGCCGAGCCGAGGCAGCAGTCTGGGAGGCCAGGCAGGCCCAGCAGGGGCTAGAAGGCAGGGTGGAGCAAGTCGAGGGATGTGCTGGAGCTGCAGCTGAGCCTCCCCAGGAACTGCACGCCTTTCGTGTTTGTAGAGATTGCAGGAGAGATGAGGATTTGATTCTCTTGTTTATCTCCCTCACAGATCTTCATATTTTGAATATAATATTCATATTCATATTCTTTCTCTCCCCTCCTCCCGCCCTCTTTGTCTCTTCGCCCTAGGTTTGTCTGTCAGTTTCTCTTTCTTCTTCTCGGGTAGTGGAAGGAAGAAAGGGAAGGAGAAAGCGCCCCAGACGTGGTCATTCATCCGGCTCTTGGCCAGTGACTCTTCAGCTAACAGCCGCGGCAGCCATCCTCCCGGACCGTCACCCCCATCCCTCCATCCCGAGCAGACCTGCGAGCCCCCACCCCCGGCCCAAGCAGGGTCCCTGACCGGGTTCGGTTCGCTCTTGTCTGTTGTCTGTTAATCAAATGGGATCTGTGGCGGAGGGACTGAGCCACCCAGAGGGCTGGACACATTTCGCTGCCCCTCACCCAACCCCATCGGAGAATTTAGCTCCCTATAAATAAACTGTATGTTTGAGAAGAGCAGGTGGGCGGACGCCGCCGCACCGAGCTAAGCTAGGAGAGCCGCGAGCCCAGCGGGAGCTGCGGAGCTGATGCGCAGTCTACGTTGGTCGCCGGCAGCTGGAGCCGGCGCCGATGTGCGGGGCGCCCCAGCTTTCCTGCAAGGCCTCAATCCCAGGGGGCTGCCAGCCTCTCTCTGGCGGTGGTGGCGACGGTGGCTGGCGTGCGGCGGTGCTAGAAGCGGGAGGCCGGCGTGGCCGGGATTGATATCAAACTCGGCTTCCCTTCTGGACTGAAGGCGCCCTGGGGACAGAGGGGGACTCCTCCCTGCCCCGTCCTGAATCTCTTAATTAAGGTCACGGGCTGGAAGAATCAAAAGTACTTCTCTGAACAAGTTGGGATGTTTTGTTTTTTTCATCATAGATTGGGGGTGGAGGGGGACTGGCTTCTGAATTCACAATTCTTGAAAGAGTGCATCTCCCTTCTGAGTGAATCGTCTTGGATATTTGGGAGTCTTGGGTGAGCAAATTCATAATTAACCCAGAGACACTGGCCCGAGCCTGTGTTCTTAAAATGAGACTCACTTTTGTCCTTTTAAAAACATTAAACAAGGGGAAAAGGCATTTGAACACATCATAGGTTTTTTCAAAACTGCCATGTTTTTGCAGAGAACAGCCTAGCTGCTTTTAAAAAATATTTCTCTTTCCAAGAGGAGCTAGTTTAGCGGCCTTTACTTTGGCAGGAGGAAGAAGAAGACAGCTTTCTTCCTCAGAAAAGAATTATTCTGGGATTGAGGTTGAGACCCCCCCCCCCCGCCCCAATGTACATCTGAGACCAAGGGGAGGGCTCAGAGAGCTTGATCTGCTTTCCGCGTGGGGGTCGTTTCACTCTCTCAGGATGCAATTCAGCCCAAAACATCTAGGAGAAAATCGAAGCATCTGCAATGAGTATCATTTAATTTGGTCATTTAGAGGTGCAGGTGAACAACAGAGTTGTGACTCGAGGGAGCCGCGTGGCCCGCCTGCTTTTCCGCAGACCCTGCCGGAGGAGAGCGACAACATGGCAGGCAACGCGGACGCACCTCACAGGCTCCGCAAAGAAGGGCTCCATTTGATTTATCACAGTTATTTACCTTTGATGTCAGCGAGTGGGAATGAAGTGCATCTTGGTCTAATTAAAACGGCCTAAAAAGGCATTTGAAATGGGTTGCTATTTGATCACGGGATATGAGTTCGGCGTTTGGTAGCATTCTAAAATATTGCTTGGACTATTTAAACAGAACAATTAGCAGCATGCTAAAATGTTTGCATGCTATGCTTAGAAGCTTTAGCTGTAAACTTTAAAGCGATCTGTTCTCCTTTAAGTTAAAAAAGGATGATGCTGCTTCCTTGTGGTGAAGGCTGTCAGGAACCCACTGATCAATAAAAGTAAACTGGCGCCTCCCCGGCTTGACTGAGCGGGAGCAAAGAGTCTGAGAAGTGGTCTCGGCCATTAACAATCCCCCAGGTAACAAGAAATGGAAGAATTACTCAGGTAAAATGATTATCATTGCCGTGGCATCTGAAAGATGCACACAACAAGATAAGAGGGCTGAGGACCTCTTACCTTGGGGAATGCTAATAGAATGTTTATAGTCTGTTGTCTTTAAAAGATAAATAAGAGAATTCAATCCATGTACAATGTCATTACCTTTGTAATTGAAACCACATTATAAAGACATGTTCTGCATTTGCAAAGACAAATGCGCTCGCTTTGCTACGGAGATCGCACGGGGTTCCCTGGGTCTTGCTCGCTGTTCACACTCAATGCTCCCCGCCTTTCCAAGTCGAGCAACCGAAGTACTCCCAGCTATACTAAACCGCTTTTATGAAAACCAGGTGCCAAGGGAGGCTGGGGCGTGTACCTCTGCTTTCCTTCCTTCTCATCACCCGCAAGCTCAAAGTGATAGTGACACCTCCCCTCCAAAAAATAGTTCTTCCATCCCCCTAGTCTACTTCTACAGATAACCGTAATGCCGCCGCCGCCGTTTGCTCTCAGAATGTATTTTTTGCTAATAGACGCACGTTATCATTACACTCCAACAATTTTTGCTAATAAACACACTTGATCATCGTACTCCAACAATGCTACTAAGTGAGTAGCCAAAAACTTCACGATCAGGAATTTATTAATTGAATAAAAACAGTTCTGGGTGTAGATAATGAAAACAAAAAGAAAGTTCTCTGTCTTAGGTTCCCTTTACTTCAATCCTGAAGTGAGCCCCGCCTCTTCAGCCTCTTTAGAGACACAAGAGGGACATCTAGCGACCGTCCTCAGTATTTTTGATCCAACCTTTGCTGAAAAACACTAGGCTCCCCTGGGTATCGGAGAAGGCAATGGCACCCCACTCCAGTACTCTTGCCTGGAAAATCCCATGGACAGAGGAGCCTGGTAGGCTCCATGGTAGTCCATGGGGTCGCGAAGAGTCGGACACGACTGAGCGACTTCACTTTCACTTTTCACTTTCATGCACTGGAGAAGGAAATGGCAGCCCACTCCAGTGTTCTTGCCTGTAGAATCCCAGGGACGGGAGCCTGGTGGGCTGCCGTTTATGGGGTCACACAGAGTTGGACACGACTGATGTGACTTAGCAGCAGCAGCAGCAGCAGCCCCTGGGTATCAACTACATTGCTGTGCAGCCCAGGGCAAGCTCTCTGGGCCATTGCTATGTGGAGGAAGCCAGCTCTCTGGGCCATGGTAGCTCTTTGAGTCACTGAGGCAAGAATGAAAGTGGTAAGGAACTTTTTATTAATCTTTAAGATTTCAGTCATGCTACTGAAATAATGCTGAATGGCAATGGAATAATAAAGTGGGGAAAGCCTTATATTTAAATTAATCTGATAGATGAGGGCAATTGGTGTTCCAACATTGACAAGGATAAGGTAAAAAGGTTTTATTCAAAAAGGTTAAAGTTGATGGTGCAAACAAAAATACTAGCATATGAGGACTGTAGCACTGACAAGTTTGAAGGATCTTTCTGAGATGTGGTTTTTTAAATGTTTGCTTCAAGCTCCAAAGAGATCAGCCTTCAAATAACTTCATTCTCACTCTCTTCCCTCTAGCCCCCAATGCCCCTGCTGCAGAAAACTGGATCATCTTCTAGCTTGGCTTTTGTTGCATCTCATGGGCATCCCATTCTACTCAACCAATTTGACCTGATGAGGTTCTCTTAGAAAGAAAAACTTGATTTAAAAAAAAATTGCCAAAGTCAAACTTTTCCAGCCTACACATATAATCTTCTTACTCAGGTTACAATGCCTAGAATAGAGAGAATGAAAGAATGAAAATGGAAATAACAGCACAAAACTGCAAAGTGTCCTTGATAAAGTCATTGTCTTATTTCATCTTTACAATAGCCCTGGGAGGTAAAATGACTTTGCAGATGTGGAAGTAGACTTGCAGAGCAGTTCAACGATTTTCTAAGATGACCTCATTACACAAAACTCAACCACTTCCCTTGTGAAATCAACTAGTGTTGGCTGTGTGCCCAGCATTGTGTTAGGGACTGAGAACTTTTTTTTCTTAAGATGGTCTTGCCCTTGTGATGTTTTAACTGCAGTTGATTAATTTAAGAGCAGTGTGTAATTCTATGAGCTATAGAATTACATACAGCTAGCTACAGCTTCCTGAAATTCTGTCCCTTCTGCCCAAAGTGATTGCCAACTTCTAGTGAACCACCACCCAACACACACACACACAGACACACACACACACACGTAAACAGACACACACACTCCCAGGCGTCATAAGGAAAGGCCTTAAGAGGAGCAGCAAGGGATGTATGCCTACTGGGCATGGATGGGGTGCATTTCCACCATCCAGGATGCTGTTTATGACCCTTCTGAAATACCAGGAAGACAAGAGAAGGGGGCCAAGAAAAGTCTTTGAATCCCCTGTACTTTTTCCTCTCTCTTCCTCCCAATCCCCACTTTTTTTGTGACAAAGGATAATAGTGACAGCCAGGGAGTTGTAGCAGGAAAAACAAACAGCAGAGAGAGAAAGTGTTCTTTAAGTGCTAAAATTGTTCATCATGACCCTGATGCTTGCCTTTTCCAAGAAACACAAGAGAGGTAGGGGACAGTATTGAAAAAGAGACAGAAATCTATTAATCACTCCAAGTCTTCCCATTTTGATGAGGCCAGCATAACTGAACAGATTATGCCCAAGTCCCTTCCATGCTTATCCCCTCTCATTAGGAATGGCACTTCCTACAGGGTCAAACTCCTGCTGCTAGAAAACTCACAACTGGTCCCTACATAAGCACACATTGTGGGGACCATTTAATTAGCAAAAGCTAGATCAGCAGATACATTTCAATAAATGACACTACTCTCTAACACCTTCTGTACTATTCTGCAGTGACTACCTGTAATGTTTTGACAGCACCATTTGTGCTCACAGCATTATTGCCTGAACCTTTTCATATGAATTCTCTCCAAGTGGGTCCCAAACACTATTTTCCTAGGTGCAAACTCATACCAACTGTTATTGTTCCCCACCACTAGCATTTTTGAAAACAGAGAGGTCTCCCTTCAAAGGCATTCTGGTCAGATCATGCCCAGCCTTCCCACCACTGATTCTCTCATCCCAAGGAGGAGGGTGAGAGTAATATTCCACACCCCTACTACCACCAGAGAAAGTGCTTTCTTGACAACTTGGGGGGAAAAATCACTAAGTAAGAGACCTCAAAAACCAACTGAAATATGAACTAAATGCTAAAAAAAAAGGAGATAATTGAGAATGTACAAACTGGGGATGCTTTCTGTTAGGCCAAACCATTTTTTTTCACTGCTACTCCCACATTTTAGTTCTGCAACCCAGTAGATAGATCCTAGGAACCCCTATACCATGTGTAACTCCCTAGATTAAAGCTCCAGATGCAGGCTTGGCTTTTGACTCACAGCCTAGACGTCTCTCAAAAGCTCTTCTACTATTTCTCGAGTGTGTCAAGTAGATCATGAAAAGAAGCAGAAATATAATTGAAAAGAATGGTTGATGAGTGCTGAAGGACCCCTGACAAAACTATCAGCCTTACAGGATAGGTTTTAAAGACAAGGTTTCCAAACTAAAAAAAACAAAATTAAAAAAAACCAAAAAAAAAAAAAACAATAATCTATCTGGTTGCCTGGTTTTATAGAAAGCTGGGTTCTTTTTGGAGATGTCCACAGGACTGGAAAAAAAGCAAATCACATCTTTCAAGACTTGGATATAGATGGTGATGGAGCTGGGATAGATGTGTGAACTCCATGCTAGGAAAACCCTTTTGCCTTAAGTTCAAATAAACAGTAATAGGCAAAGAGCTGGTAAAAATAGGAGTACAAAAAATCTGATGAGCCAGCTTCCTGGGTTTCTCTAGTTATCTTGGGCAAAAGATTATTTCAACGAAGACCCCTGACCTCTTCTACATTCTTTAGTCCTAGATCACCAGGCTGAGCCTGGGGTTGTTCTTGGTTCCTCCAAAACTTCTCCCAGAAATCAGAAGAAGCCTTGTGTAGCTCCCTGAGAGTTCCAGCTGCTCCACTGACTAATTTGTCACTGAACTAGGAAACTTATTAGTTGGTTTAATGTCAACTTAAGAAGGAAAGAAAGACAACTAATAAACATGAAGAACTACTGGTTTGACAACTGCAGTTACATTACCTGGGCTAGCAATGTAAGTACCAAAGGCATGTCATGTATTCCACTAACAACACAATGCACAATATCTGTTCAGGTTGACAAGCCCTGGGGCAGTGGAGAGTAAACTGAAAGATGGAGATCCAAGTAGGAAGCAGAGACAGCAATACAAAGGGGACAGATAGAGCAGAAGTGACAGAAAAATCATTTTAGCAACAGAGAAATTATTCACCTTTTTTGAATGAGAAGAAAACAATGGCTTACCAGCCTGGAAAGCATCCCCATATGGGGTCCAAGAGTTTGCATATTGGTGCGCTGGACTTGAGGAGGGAACGCGTGTTAATTTGTGTCTATTGCCTGCAGCTGGGTCCAGGACGGTGAGAGAGAACCAATGACCTTTCTTCCAAAAGCTGGGAAGGGTAGAGAAAGATGATGTCCTGTATCACAGAAGACATCAGCTGGACTGAGCTGGGCTGGTCCCTTTCAGCAAAGATCACAAAATGCAGTGACATCAGTACCAGGAATTATCCACTCAGGGATAGCTGCCTAAGCAGCAGTGATCAAGTTAAGTCTTGCACCTAATGACAGGCTGATAAGAGAACTAACAGTCTTGGAGGGGAGCTGGCCTAGCTTGAGGCCCAGGCAGCTCTGCGTGTTCTCTGTCCTAGCAAACAGTGGAACTTGAGAAAGCCTCGCCGTCTGGCTGTGCAGTTTCATTTGGGGAAAGAGGCAATCAGTTCTGGAAGGCTGACCAGAAAGAGTGGACAGGATGATAGCTCAAAATGAGATCTATCAATGACTTCGTTGCAACCCCAGCCAAACAATCAAAAGCAAATAGTGAGTTTCTAAAATCAATGCTTTGTAAGATGATGAGCCAGCCATTGGAGTTCAAGTTGGGGTGGGGTAACAAGGAGGTTAAGGAGGGAGGGTGGAAACATTCCCTCTTTCAAGTCACCCACCAAAGCAAACAGATGCACTTCCTTTAAACAGTAGATTTTGGTCCCTAGCAAAACCAGAACTGCAGTCTCCTAGCACAGCAAAACAAAAGAGCAGGGGGCAAAACACTTTTGAAAACAGGAAGGCATTTTGGCAACAATCACAAGGGGGCTGGAAGTCATTGTACCCCTGGGATCCATCTCTGCTGAGCTCCAGAACATCCTCCCCACACTCCACCCCCATACAGCTCTCAGATTGCATGCCCTGGGTCAAGAGCAGGGTCATTCAAAAAGAAACCTTAAAGTGAAAAAGACAGGCTCAGCCTGACGATGACAAGTGAGAAAATCCAGGTCTGATTTCTTCCATCCATGGAGGTGTGGTGGGAGAGACAGGAATGCCCTTCTGATTCTTGGTGCCATTGCAGAAAAGCAAGAATGGATTCAATTAAATTAATGGAAAATACATTTAAAATTAAAATCTGCATGCAACTTATCAGCTTAGAATTTGCTGCTGCGAGAGACCATTGAGAGAAGCCTAGCAACTGCATCTTTAAAGACTTGAATACTTTTATAGCTATTAATAATTTTGTTAGTCATGCAATGTAAGTGAACACTAGCAAGGTAATCAAATTCCATGCTCCATAGCAGAGATCAGGGCTATCTGGGGGAAGAAAATTTTAGATAGTCTCTCTCTTTGGTGTTAATGTATATGTAGACATCTTCCATGGACCTTTTCTCCTAATGTAAAGAGAATAGAATGTAAAGAGAATTATATATAATGACATGACTTTACATGTATTTATATATATATTTAAAATATGTATATGTATGCATATATATATGTATGTATTTTTTAATGGAGTGACATACTTGATCTCAGTTTGTGAAATCAACAGGTTAAAACCCCAGCAGAGGTTTTAACCTCTGACCTACCAAAATCAGAAGAAAATTCCCAACTTTGAATTTCACGTATTTTCTTATACATCAGAGAAGATTCATACACGGGCCTCTCTTCTTTTATAACTCATGGTTCTGAATATTACTTAATGAACCATTAACCTGTTCCAATATAGTATTACATTTTTCTAGCCAAGGAGAGTAAAATAAAGACGCTTAATTTAGCTCCCTTTTCCCTGAGAAATAAATAGCTGTCACACATCCAGAACAGCAGGGTTCATGAACAGCTTTGGAACATGGAGATCAATGAAATCTGATCCTCTCTTGAGAAAAAGAGATCTACATAGAGTTTACCAAAGATTTCCTACCATAGGCAGTCCCTGGTCATCAGGAAGTCTTTGAAGGCCCTCCCAGGTTTCCTGTTCAGGCTTGTTTGATCTGCTGTGAACATTACAATTATTTTAAAACAGTTTTCTAAATGTAAATTACTCCACAAATGCAAAAATAATTATGTCCAACCTAAGCAACTAATTTCTGATTTCTGGAAGTTGCCATAGATTGGTCTAAAATAGATATAAATTGGTCTAAGAAAGTCATAACAGGATAATTCAACCTGTGAAACAGATTTACTTGTAAGGACGATGGTTATGATGATGACTAACTGTTTCTTCCCTGTCCCTTCACTTTCTCATCCCAGTAACTAATATTTGCACATGAAAGGACTTTAATGTTTTGATACATCCTTATGTAATATAGATCTCTTGCCAACTATAATTAATCAATTATAATTAACCTTACTTCAATTTGTTTTTTCATCCCCATTTAAGCAGTCACCAATAGGAAATATTACTTAGTTGATCTAAGTTCCTATACTTGATGCTTAAGGCTGAGAATACTTAACAGTGTAAGATGTGAATCCTCCCCTCCAAGGGCTTAGGGTCTAGCTATGAGTATCATAAAGTAGAACTACATATACAAGGAAGCATTTATCAGGTATCCAAACATAAGTACTTAGCACTGAAATAACCTAAGTCCCAAGGAGTGGCTAAAGACCTAGAAACTGTGGGGGAAGTCTTTCAGTTGAGGGAAAAGTTGCTTGTAAAGGCACATAAGCTGCAGTTAGTTTGTCGTGTTTGGCAAACAAGAGTATGAAAAGTAATGAAAGTGTTAGTTGCTGAGCCATATCCAACTCTTTGAGACACTATGTGCCTTCCAGGCTCCTCTGTCCATGGAATTCTCCAGGCAAGAATACTGAAGTGGGTTGCCATTCCCTTTTCCAGGGGATCTTCCCAACCCAGGGCTCAAACCTGGGTCTTCTGCATTAGCAGGCAGATTCTTTAATGTCTGAGCCACCAGGGAAACCCAAACAAGAGTATGAAAAGAAAAAAAGAAAGTGAAGTCGTTCAGTCGTGTCCGACTCTTTGCGACCCCATGGACTGTAGCCTACCAGGCTCCTCCCTCCATGGGATTCTCCAGGCAAGAGTACTGGAGTGGGTTGCCATTTCCTTCTCCAGGGGATCTTCCCAACTCAGGGATCGAACCGGGGTCTCCCACGTTCCAGGCAGACGCTTTAACCTCTGAGCCACCAGGGAAGCCCAAACAAGAGTATAGTTTGGCTCAAATATTTATTATACAGACACCATTGAAGCAAAAAGGTGTAGTTATTAATGTCACAAGCTCTGGGGATAAACAGATCTGGAATCAAATCCTTGTTGTACCATTTCCCTAGCTGGGTGACATTTGTCAAATTAGTATAGTATCTATTTCATTAGTTGGCAGGATCACATGAGATGATGCTTGTAAAGTGAGGTGACAGCTGTAAAATAGTTCATGTTTTACATGCATAGCCCAGAGTAAATAACTCAATAATTCTTAGCTGTTATACCTACTGAGCACCACAGTGTGCCAGATATAGAGTGCCAGGCTACTAGTAAAGAAGAGAAAGCCTCTGCCCTCAAGGATCTTGAAATTTTATATAGTGGAGTAATGGGAGTTGAGGTTAGAAAGTTAGGTAGAGGCTACTGTGCAGGGCCTTAATTACTAGCATGAAGAATTAGAAACCTTATAATGGAGGCCAGTGGAGTCATCAAAGGCTTTTGAAAGAGGTAGCAACTAAGTATCATTTACATGATTCACTTGAAAATAAATCAGGTTGGCTTTGTCTTCCTTCCTCTAGTTTACCCACATTTGGGCTTCCCAGGTGGTGCTAGTGATAATCAGTCTGCCAATGCAGGAGACACAAGAGACATGGGTTTGATCCATGGGTCAGGAAGATCCCCTGAGGAGGGCATGGCAACTCAATCCGGTATTCCTGCCTGGAGAATCCCGTGGACAGAGGAGCCTGGTGGGCTACAGTCCATAGGGTCACAAAGAGTCTTGACATGACTGAACCGACTCAGCACACATGCACTCCATGGTTCTTACACAAGCCAAATTCCAATACAACACATGCCAAGGCAGTATAACTACAGTGAGTTCAGGATCCAGGCTGAGAATGGGTGGCAACACTGAGACCAGAGGTATTGCAAGTCAGAGGAGGCTAGTATCAGCAATGGTAGATGGATGTCCAAGGCATTGTTTCCAAGGAATTCATGAAGGCCCAAAATATTTCAGGGAAGAAAAGGACAGGATACATCCATCAGCAGATGATTCCAGGTGAAAAGCACAGGTGGAGTCTTTAGTTGGTTCCAAGAGATCTGACTGTGACAGAGGGTATGGTGAGTAGGATCTATGACTTGGAGGCTACATAGTCATCTAGGGTACATTGCTAATACACATCATGCTAGGGTAAAGGAGTCTTTACAATTTTCACAGTACATTTAAATTATTTCATTGTGTGTACCTTCAAAATCCCCATACCTTCAACCACTTAGCCTTAGTTATAGTTCGGATGATTGACATAGGCTCTGGGTCTAGACCTAGAAATGGGTCTCAATAGTAGATCTAGTTGTAAATATCTGGAAAGGCAAAGGCAATAATAAAAAGAAAGAGATTGACAAAGAAGACTGGAACGTGTTGCCCTGACATGTTTGTTTGTAGCAAATGTTCCTTGAGATGGAGTGTTCCATTGATTGAGATCTGGGAATCTTCTTATTACAGAAAGATTTTATGATAATAAGAGCTTGGAGGAAAGGGATACTTGAATTATTTTAAAATATTCCTTAAATTATCATTAATTTACTAGTCCAGTATTTATGGAGCTCCTACTTTGTGCTGGGCACTGAGAAAAGGAGAATGAAAAAGCAAGTGCAAATATGGTTTCTGCCCTCATATAACTTTCAGAATAGTGGAACAGAGAGACTAAAAAAAGGACTAACACCTACAACAACTTTAAGTTATAATAAGTGATATGAAAGACACAAACGTGGTCTGAAATTATAGTGAGGATGATGATGATGATAGCCAGGCACTGTTCTACCTGCTTTATGCTTTATAACTAATCTTCACAACAACCCTATGAAGTATGTACTGTTATTATGCCTATTTTACTAGGAAACTGAGATGCAGAGAAGCCAAGTAACTTGTCTTAGGTAACATAGCTAGTGGTGGACAGAGCCACGGAGCCAAGGAATGGATGCCTGACTCTAGAGAATGTTTTCTTACTGTACCAAATGGGAGGTTGGAGAAACTAATTTTAAAACAGAAGGTCAGGAAAGGCCTCTCTGTAAAAGTAACATTTAATATGAGATCTAAAAACCAACTAAGGCAGTCTACATTGATAAGAATTCACTAAATGCCAAGAGATGGCCTGTTGAGCAAACTTGATTTTCTTCAAGATATTTGCTAGCGATTAGACCAGGAAAGTTTCAGCAAAAGCAGTTAAGAACTTTGTCAAAAGGTTACACAGTCTAAGGAAAAGACCAGGAGCCAGAGGCTAATATAAGACCTACTGGTAAAAATGAAAATGATTAATTCTGGGAATCCTGACAGTATATCTGTAAAACCACATATTGCTATGTTTTGCACACTCTTGGGGACAGAAGATCCTGGAACTCTCCTGTGTACTCCCATAATTTCCACCACTTTCAGATCTCATGACTGCACCAAAAGTATGATGTGTTCTAAGCCTATGACATTTTTCTTTAAGCCCTTCCTTGACATAATGAAAATCAAATGTGTCTAAAAGCAGCCAGATGACCAATACAACCTCTTTCATGTGAACATAAAGCAAGTCTGACTTTGAGAGTGGATCCAGCAAATGATAGCTCTCTTGCTACTACCTACACAATTGCTTTAGGCCTGACATGTGGACCAACTGCAAAGTTCAAAGGACTGAAAGAAGTCCTCTGAACTCCAAAGGAGTTCTATAAGACCTTTCTATAAGACCTCCCCATCTTGCACTGGGTTTCACTTATCAGTAATGAGGTAACCACTCCTCTCTCCTTGACAACAAAGAATGTAGCAGATCAAGTACGTAAGTTCATCTTCTACCAAAACTCACAACTGAAGCCTGTCACGAGGATGGACTATGGCGGCACCCAAATTGCGGTATAGATGGAACCAAGGAGATAAGTGACAAGGTTCTCAA
Organism: Cervus canadensis; assembly: GCF_019320065.1. NCBI lineage: Eukaryota > Metazoa > Chordata > Mammalia > Artiodactyla > Cervidae > Cervus > Cervus canadensis. Next base: position 89,008,017 of record NC_057419.1, read on the forward strand.
TAAAGGTTGATGATAAGATAGCCAATCAACTTTCCATACTTCCCAGGTCTTGTAAAGCACTGACTGTGGGTTCCTCGTGTAATTGATAAGGAGGTGCTCAGGCTCCCTTGATACCTGTATGTCCTCAGAGAAGAGGTTAGCAAAAAGAGTGGAAGTGCAATTGGGCCACAAAATTAATTATGCCCTAGCACTGGTCAGACCTAGGTTACTAATGTACTGTTTCATGAATCATAATGGATAGCTGTGGCTGGTGAAGAGTATAAGAAGCCTGTTTAAAGATTCATTACTTCCAACCTTGTAAATTACATTCTGTAGTTTAGAAACCAAACCCCATTCCACAATCAAGCAACTCCTAAAGAATCAAGAAGCTTCCAGAGAAAAGGATTTTTTTTTTCTCAGACATGAGAGCAGATTGAACATTCTGTCTGTAGTTGACTGGCTCCTGGGAGTGAGCTAAGAATTGCTGTTGAAATCCCCTTCAACTCCAGGTGGTGGCAGCACAGTTCTAGCTCCAGAAGCTGAGGCAAACTTTCATGCTACGCCTTGGAGCATCTCAGCTGTTACAAATGACTAGGCTCAAAGGGGAAATGGAAAGTCACAGCAGTGACAAAGTCACACTAAAACAGATTCATGGCGGTAACTGAGGTCTCTGCTCTCATCCAGACATAACTTCACCAGGGCCCTTGGATTCACCAATGTCCCTTGGCTAGCCACTTCACAATGATATCTGTACTGAGTAGACCTGAGAAAAGTTTTCATGTCACTCAGAAAGGCCAGATATGCATCTGGTCCGTTCTTTTGGAATTATGCTTGAATAAATACTGCCCCCCCCCAATAGATTAGAAAGCTAGGAAAGGAGAGACATGGGCGGAAGAGACAGAAATCATTCCCCTTCTCTTTAGCTGAACTCCACCCTTCCAACCCTAGTTCCCAGCCTAGAAAAAAAAAATGATGTAATAACTTTGACCTACTCAAAGAGGAAGGATGAAGTCAACCCCACAGTAGAGCTGGAATGCCATCTTCTTTTCCTCTCTGCCACCTAAAATTTTCATCTCACAAAGGATGCTATTCCAGGCATGACTAGAAAGTGGAGTAAGCTCATACCAGGAGTAGATGTTATTTTCTTGGAAATTGACCTGTTCCTTAGCATTGCAATATTGACAGAAGCTTTATATATATATATATAATTAAAAAGTATACCAAAAGACCACAGGAAAAGTGAATGTAAGGAAGTATCCAGGACCAAATTTGATCCCTTGAGTGTCACAGAGGAATAATAATGGCTGCCTTAGATACCTATAGAACTCTAGTTTTTTATAAAAGACTTTCACGTACACTGTTGCACCTGAGGCTCCCAACAACATCCTGAGATAAATTATAGAATATCATTTTACAGATGAGGAAACTGAAGTTAATAGTTAAGGGACTTGCCCAAGGTCACTCAATCAGGAAGTAAACAGAAGCAAGACTCAAACCCAGGTCCACCTGACTCCAAATTGAGCTTTCTTTTTATTCTACCATGGTTCACAATCTTCTTTATGAATATAAGGATGCCTTCTCAGATCAAAATATTTCAGACTCCACCAAAAGAGGATTGTTCTTTTTTAGTAGTCACTGATTTAATAAAATGAATCATGACAAGAAGCCACTCTTAATTCAATAATGCTTTTAAATGACCGTACAGTATATCCAAGCAAAACCAATATTAACTTAAAATATTAGATGATCACATTTTTAAGTCTACAGATAATACTTGACACATATACAGAGTCATAGATCCTGTATAATTGTTGGGAACCACTTCTCTAAACCACCAAGGCAAGAGGACCTGATTCTCACTCTGACCTTTAAAGAATATAACTTGATGATTAAATGCATAGGGTCTGGTATCAGACTTTCTGGAGTCACAGCAGTACCCACACCATGTATATGCAGATACTTGATTCCGATACTTACTAGCAGTACTGCCCTGGTCAAATTACTTAATCTTTCTGTGTCTTGGTTTTCTCTTCTTTAAAATTAGATACTTCAGAAGATTATTGTGTAAATTAAATGAGGTTGTGCACATAAAATAATTAGCACAAAGCCTGACACATACAAAATACTCAAAAATGTTGGATATTATCTGCTACTAATTAAATATATTAACTTTATTAGATTACTGAAACTGTCTTCAATTATTTCATCTGTAAAATGGAAACAATGATAGCTTAGAGACCCTAAAGCAAATGGCTCACCATGCTCTTGTGGTCCTTTCCAACTCTAAGTTATGTGGTTCTGAGGCTATCATCAGCTGGTCCTCATAACAGGACTAATTTAGCTTCTAGCTTAAATGAACCATAACAAGGAAATCTAGAAACAATGAAGCCTATAAAACCCCAATAATTCAGAACAACCAAAGCAACACACCTAATCCAGTATGACTTTATCTAGACTTTATTACATCTGTAAACACTCTATTTCCAAATAAGGTCACATTCACAGGTTCCAGGTAGACATGAATTTGAAGGAAGGGGCACAATTCAGCCCACTGCTCCTGGGAATGTCACTTAATATGCCCACTCCTCAGTTTTCTCATCAATAAATTGGTGATCAGTAAGTTGGTGACAAAAGTGGGCTTGAAGTATTTTGATGATTATGGTGATTCCAAATTTTCCAGAATCTTTTTTTTTTTTTTAATATTTCAACATGATGGATTTTTTTTTTTTTTTTGTGGTCGGGGGGGAAACAAACATGCAGTCCATAACATCTGGGTTTCTTGATTTTATACAAAAACATTTTTTAAAAGCAACGTGCACTTTTTATAAGCTCTGAAGCTCTTTGGGCCCCGAGTCTCTGATCTGTGAGCCTGTTGATGGATGCAAGGCACTTTCCCGCTGCTTCAGTGAGCAGCACCCTCTGTCCAGGCCAGGCTGCTCTCATCCTGGTCTGCTGTGCTGCAGCGCCCAGTCCAACCACGAGAGGTGCTTCCCCAGACAGCCTGTCACCTGTCTGCTAAAGAAGGCAGGGGACACAGAATCTATCTTGTTTTATGGTCTCCAAGCACACTGAGCTTATTTTGGCAGTGGGGGGCAGGTGGTGGAGGCAGGCACTGAGACAGCAGAAGAATGCACGAAAGAAATTTGGAAGTGTGAAGGATTGTGGTCCATTGTCCAAGCAGATCAGCACAAAGCATTAACTGACCATAAAGTGCCAACTCCCACACTGTGCCGATACTATGATAAACACTATGACAGTGGGGACCTGGTCTTTTATGAGTTTTGAACAAGTAAAACCTCACTCTGTGAGTGCTTAATAAGTGTTTATCATCATCATTATCATAATCGTATCATAGGCTACCAGCAGAGATTAGAAAGTGCTCATTACAGCTCTGTTTTGAGATAGTCTCAGTTGGGGAAACTAGAGAGGAGGAACATGTTCTCTACACGATGTGGATTACCCAATAGAGCAAGTTTTGCCTCTGGACAACATCTGTGGAATTTTTATACTGCAGTCCTCTTAAAATTCTAGTCTGTTACCTACCTCCCACAATTACAACACCCTAAAACAAAATGAGGGACAATCCCCTGGAAGAGGGCACAGCAACCCACTTCAGTATTCTTGCCTGGAGAATCCCATGGACAGAGGAGCCTGGCAGGCTACAGTCCATAGGGTCGTACAGAGTCGGACATGACTGAAGCGACTTAGCATGCAAAACATAAAATGCCATAAATCCCAAAGGTAATGATTTCCATAACTTATTTTTACTGAAGATAGTGAGAGTAACTGGGAGAAGAGGCACTCATAGGGAGGCACTGAGGTGTCTAGAGTTCAGAAAAGCCTAACTGCATCCAAGTACCTACTGTTCACTATTTATGTAACCCTGGATTGTTAAGCTTCCTAGGGATGCGGGCTTCCCTGATGACCCAGTGGGTAAAAAACCCACCTGCCAATGCAGGATTGGGAAGATCCCCCTGGAGGAGAGAATGGCAACCCACTCCAGTATTCTTGCCTGGGAAATCCCAAGAACAGAGAAGCCTGGCGGGTTATAGTTCATGGGGTCTTAAAAGAGTTGGACACGACTTAGGGGCTTCCCTCATAGCTCAGTTGGTAAAGAATCTGCCTGTAATGCAAGAGACCCCAGTTCAATTCCTGGGTAGGGAAGATCCACTGGAGAAGGGATATTCTTGGGCTTCCCTGGTAGCTCAGCTGGTAAAGAATCCGCCTGCAATGCGGGAGACCTGGGTTTGATCCCTGGGTTGGGAAGATCTCCTGGAGAAGGGAAAGGCTACCCACTCCACTATTCTGGCCTGGAGAATTCCATGGACTGTATAGCCCATGGGGTCGCAAAGAGTCAGATACGACTGAGCGATCTTCACTTTCACTTTATTGACTAAACAATGACAACAGTGATGCTGTTACAGATTACCACAGGCTGGGCCTTAAAACACAAGAAATTTATTCTCTCACAGTTCAGGAGGCTAGAAGTTTCAGATCAAGGTGTCTGTTGAATCACACTCCCTCTGAACGTCTACGAAAGAATCTATCGCATGATTCTTTTCTACATTCTGGTGGTTGGCGGCCATCCTTCCAGTTGTCTTATAGTTGCATCACTCCAATCTCTGCCTCTACCAGATCATGGTCTTCTTCCCTTTGGTCTCTATGTCTCCAAACCTCCCTCTCCTTATAAGGATGTCAGCTAATGGATTTAGGAACCAGCTTATTCCTGTATCACTTTGTCTTAACTTGATTATATCTGAAAATAACCTATTTCCCATAAGGTCACATTCATGGTTTCCAGGTGGAAATTAGTTGGAAAGGGGGGGTTACACCTGGGACTTTCACTTAATCTTCCCATGCCCTATCAGTAAGTTAGTGATCATTTCTCCCATCATGTCTATCACACAATGACAAGATATTTTTTTTTTTAGGGAAATAGTGTGCACTCGTGGAAGTATGCATCCACATTTGTGATTCCAGAACCAGTTTGGAAGATGGAGAAGTAATTTGTTTCCCCTTCCAAAATACAAATCAAATTCACTAATAATGTCTATGGATGCTTGCTGCAAGAATGACAATAAGCATACAATTGCATGCTACAAAACTACAGTTTGGGTTTCTATAAACCAATCCAACATATATATTGCATTATTTAATATAAATAGTAGATATTTCAGAGATGATCACTTTTGAAAAATAAAATGTCTGTCCTTTAAATAGAAATAACCCTACTGAGCCATAATCAGTGAAATAGTTTGAAGTATTTTTCCAGAATAAGAATTCATCCAAACATTCCCCCTAGGTTCCCATTGCATAAACATAAACCCAAGGCCAGGGTAATGAGATCAGTCTCTGGCTACTTCAAGTAGCTCCCTAGGTATTTAAAAGAATTTAGAAACTGAATACACAGTACAGTGAGCCCTGTTCAGTTTCTCTGAATCCTACAGAGATGAAAGCATACCAATAAGTTTATCATTATTTACAGCTAATCAACAATAAGCTTTAAGGTTAAGTTCAATAAATAGAATGCTCTTAGTTATAGCTTCCTTCTGCTGGAGGCTTTTATATCTCTCTACTCGGTTCAGTGAAGTCAGCTGTTGGTATTCCATGTGCTCCTGTGGGAAAAGGTGTACCTCCCATTAACAATACTTTCTACCTCCACTAAAATTAAAAAAAAAAAGCAACACAGAAAACAAATCAAGGAATACCCCTTGGGCTAATCCTTTAGTAGGCTCCCTTGGGCCATCTTTGTATTTAATGATGGATTGTTCTGCCACACTATAGGACTGAGAAAATCCATCCTTTCTTTCAGCCCAAACCACCTACACTTCAGTAATAGCTTTACACAAAGGAAATAGAGAATTGTTTTACATGAAAATTAAGCACCCAAGTAAAAATTCTAGTAGAAGTTCCCCCAAACAACAGCTAGGTGTCAAGCCACACCTTCAAAGAAAAGTGTAAATTTGAAGATTTAAGAATGCCAGAATTCTCCTCTTCTTTGATTAACCAGATTGATTTTTCTAATCAAGCATTCAGAGAGAACCAGGTAGCTCAGATGACTCAGACTGGTCTATGCAAAAGAGATTTCCTTGGTACTTTCAGAAGAGAAACACAGCCAATTTGAGTGAGAGCATAGACTCACATGCAATGCAGGAATCCGCCTGAAATGCATGAGTGTGCATGAGTGTGTTCAATCCCTAGGTCAGAAAGAGCCCCTGGAGGAGAGCATGACAATCCACTCCAGTATTCTTGTCTGGAGAATTCCATGGACAGAGGAGCCTGGCAGGCTGCAGTCCATGGGCTCACAAGAGTCGGACACAACTGAGCGACTAAACCACGACTACCACCATAGGCTCGCCAGGATCTGTCTGCAGCACCTTGCAAGGAGATATTTGTTTGAAACACCCTCTAAAATGAGCTGGGGAAGGAGGTTGTGAGGTTTGAAATATGAATTGTCTGCATGTAGCATTCAAGTGGTCTCTGCAGGAGCAGCGCCTCTCCTCTGAGTCTCTTAGAGTCATCCTGGGGCCAAGGCCAGATTATTCAAATTTACCACAAAAATTTTGAATAATATTATATTTGCTATTCAGAAAGCAAGGTGATCATTATGTTAAAATCAAAAGATTTTTGGACTTTCTACATTTATTTTACATAAATGTAGAGTTTACAAAATATAATCTATTTTCACTTTTGAATTACATATGGGGAGAATCATAAGATTTTTAGCTCTTAGAGCCACTAAGTGTTAATCTGATCAGCATCTAAGCCATGGTAAAGAAATTGCTTAGCATGTGAACAACATAAGCATTGTTAAAAGATATTTGAGGAATAGGATATGAGCTCCAGAATCTGGGGGTCTGCAGTTGAATGATTTTTTCTACAAACAAAGGCCCTTACCCATACATAGTTCCTAGGAGAAGCCTCCTGTTTGTCTGCAGCAGGTTACTGGGGGGCCTGAAGGGAGACTTTCAGACTAGTTTCCAGATAGCAGATGCTAGCTAGTGAGCCCTGTTTACCAGGCCATAGCAGGCCTGCCAAGCAGAAAGACCCTGTGGAGAGACTGGGGTTGGAGACTCATGGCTGTAGTTATTCTGAGATGGTCCAGAGCTCCAGAGCTGCCAAGCAGGCACCTGCTCCCAGCATTGAGATTGGAGAGAAATCAAGCAAACAAACAGTCCCATCAAACAGTATTTAACCTCCTGTTGCTGGGAGTTGAGATTTCTTGATTCACTGGGGATAATGGACAAAAGTACTGGAGCAGTAAGGCATGAGTTTTATATAGGCTAGTGCCAAAGAGGTTAAAGTTCCCCCTTGGAAACCAACCAGTACAGAGCACACTCAGCCTCACAGTGTGATTAAGGGTCACATTTCAGCTGCTCAGTCATGGAAATGAAGCTCCTTGAAATACCACATGCCTTTTTAAACAAAGAGAGATTTCAGTCTTCATCCTGGGCTCTTGCCCGAGTCTATATTAGACAAGTATGGAAATCCAGTTCAGGATTTTACTTCCACTGTCACGGACTGAAGTATTAACTCAGAGACTTGGCCCAACCAGACAACTAGATCTCTGCTTGAACCAGTGCATTCACTTGAAATAATTTAGTAGTGGGGACTCTCACCTCTGGGAAGCATGGGTAAATCCTAGACAAGCAGTCCTTGTCATTCCTAAATGGACTGCATATCTCCTGCTGCTGGGCCTTCATTAACAAAGTCTGAATAAACTGAAGGGGAAATAAACAAGCCTCTTGCCATGCACACATGTACTCACAACCTCTTCTACTTTCATTTCTTGCCTCCTGGGATCCTCACCTTACGATGGGTTCTTTCAACAGTATTTTCCTTAGTGTCTTTTTACTCCAACACATTTCCTTCTTTCAGCTCTACTCTCTTCAACTCCTCTTTCTTTGCTTCCCAACTGTACAGTGTCATCAGCTTCCACAGAATTATTTTTGTTTTCTCTGTCTACAGTGACAATTCATGCTCAAAAATAGAGCTCTCCCACTCCCAACTTTTGTCCTCCCCTCCCAATATAAGCAACCCTAAATAACAACCCATTTCATCATAGACGAGGAGATCAGGGCATGAGTGATTCACAGTGCCATATCCAGACTCAAAGGACTAGACAGCTCCATTTCAAAAAGGACCATAAGAAGGAATAGCCATGAGCAGTGGGCTAGGAGGAGGCCTGAGTTTGGTGCTTGTTGGATGACCTTCACAATTTCATGATAGTTCCCTACACCTTTGTCTTCCCATCTGCTAAAAAAAAATTACAGACATAATAGAAATGCTAGTCACCTGTACATTTCATGGAAAACTCATAATTCAGTTTCACAAAAGAAAAATTTTACAAAAGGCTTAAAGAACTCCATAAATCCCTCTCTGGAAAAGTAGAAAGTGTATTGAACACTGGGGGATGAGGCTGCCAAATTGTGGCCCATAAATCTGTCTTTGACTCTCTTCTTTTCTCACTCCATTCTCTCGTCATGAAATATGTCATAGCTAAAATATCAATCTATGTGCTGATGATTTCCAAATCAGGATCTGTGAGACTGACCTCTCCACTGAGCTCTGCACTTACGTACCCAATCACATACTTACTGAACATCTCATACACACTTGGATATCTAACTGACATTTCATATTTAATTTACTCTAAGTCCCCCCTTCCCTTATTCCCTAATTCATAAAGAACCATTATCCATCCAATTATCATAGTCAAAACCATGAAGGTTAGCATCTCCCTCACTACCACATCCATCCATTCTACCTCTGTAACATAAGCATATGTCCCTTCCTCTCCATCCCCATTGCCATCACTGTAGTCTTGGACGTCATTATTTCTCACTTGTATTACTGCCACAGTCTCCTAACTGGCCATAAAAGCTCACCTTTGTTCACAGTCTTCTATGTACTGGTCACCGTGCTTTCCTCTACCACTATTCCACTCCTGTTTCCCACTGCCACCAAATACCCACTAGTGTCATGAACTGAGTCAGACCTCTATATGCATATTCCCATTTCATTCTGACAACAAGCCTTTTCCATATACATTATTACTGTCACCATTTTACGGAGGGGGAAACTAAGGCTCAGAGAAAGGTAACTTATTCAAGAATAAACAACAGCTTATTTAAGTTCAATTGAAGATCTGTCAGACTCCAAAGTCTATGTCTTTCCCACTGCACAACACTGTGTCCATTTTTTATTCCTTACATCTAGGTTTTTTCATAAGACTCATTCAGTTCTCCTCTCCCTACCAAACTATGTTTTAGCATCATGTCATTCTGGTTTGCTAAAATATCTCTAGTACTAAGCAACATGTCTGGCATCTAGCAGGTGTTCAATATATAATCACTGAATAACAATAAAGACTGATTGAAATCCACTAAGGAATGTTCTCCACCAATTCACACATCTCAATTTTTTTTTTCTCACTTCACATCCTCACTAGGGCACCACTTCACATATTGTGCCCACATGAGGTCTGGTTTGGAGTTATAACCTGGGACAATGCATCAGACTAATTTCATTGATTCTTCCCCCACTTTCCTTATGATGGCCCAAGGTACTTTTCAACCTGTTGGGTTTTTATGCCTAGTAAAACCTTTTCTCATTCCTAGCATAGCCAAGAATGTGGCTGAGATGGCAGGAATGGGGTGGGAGGCGTGAAGGCTGACTTGCCTCTACGCTTTCCAGCTAAGAGGGCACAGCCCTGTGCCCCTCAGAACTAGGCAGAGACAATCAGGCTAACCCAATATACATTTTTGACCAATAGAATTTGGCCAAGAGCCAGCCATTTTGTTTAATGATGCAGAATTTGGCCAAGAGCCAGCCATTTTGTTTAATGATGCAGCACACGCTCTTGGCACTTGAACTCTAATAAGGACTGTAGGGGCACTTGGCATTACTCATTCTATCAAAAGATTTTAACAACTAGAAAGCAAACAAAAGGACAATTTAAATGTAACATCACATCCACTCAGGCTGTCACTCAAGTGCCTACCAGCGATCTGACATCAAATCAATAGTATTATGGTTCATTGAAGTCAGATCAATGGCTTCACAAAGTTTCAAGCAGCAGCAGCAGAATAGCAAACTTCATGTCTCCTGTCTATTATTACAGAGGAGGTAATCACTGTCTGGCTTCTCTCAGTGCCAAAGCAAAGACTCTGAGACTCTAATTGAGATGACTGGGCACACCATGCCATTTTCTTCTTACCCATGACTAAAGCAACTTAGCATGCATGCAGACACGAGGAGCCACTACAAGAGTGTAAGTTCCTAGAAAAAAAAAAAAAAGACTACTTTTGAAGCTTTCTCTATCTTGGAGGGTTTCAAATGCCTCCTGGTCAATTTACCCCCTGTACATTCGAGTTCATTTGACCATGAGAACCTGTGAGAGGCTTATCTTTTCAATTAGCAGAAGACCCTCCCTGAATTGCCACTTCCTGTCCTTTTCCACTTCTTCATAGCTCCAAAAGCTAGCTTTGGGGAGTGTCAATTTTCCAGATATTTCTGCAGAGGAGTATAATCGTTTGACTAGCTTAATAGGGACTGTAAAAATATAAATCGCCCAAAAAATTAAATGAGGAAAGAGCACAATCTCCATATGCCCCCAGTGAAAGGGAAACTTACCTAGAGCTCGCACGCACGCATGCATCAGGGGCCTACTAAGGTTGAAAAGGCTCTGGTTACTGGGACAAGCAGCATTAGATGGGTGGGTCAGACAGTGGGTACATTGATTTCAGGGCTCAAATGAATGTTTCCCTCATGCCAGAGCACCTATTGTACTCACCAACCTAGCCAAAGGCTTGCTTATACATCAATGAGATGAGGATGAATTATTGAAAAGCTTCTGTATAAAATGCTGCACTCTGCCATTTCCTACAAATCAAATTATTGAGAGAGATATTTGATTGTAAACATATTTAGAAGATGATTTCATTGTTGTTAGGTTGGTTTTGCTTGCTTCTCCACCCCTGAAATTTCATTTGCATTAAAGTGCTACAAAGTTAAAAAGGTCATACACATATATCCCCTCCCAACCAGGAGCTTGCACACCAGCCACAGATGTAAATAAATTCAATCAGCAAAAAATGAAAACCTATTATAAGCAATAGAAAACCCTTTAAATCATGCCTAACATCCTTAAACAGAATTGCCTCCTCCTCACCCAGGCCACTAACACATAGTTATCCTGCCAACAAATGGCTTTCTTTCTTTTTTTTTTTTTTTTACTTGGAGGGACCCAAATTCTATTTATAGTTCTCAAGTCGCAGGTCTAATGGGGCTAATTAGGTTCCACTGTTAGCTCAAGGAAGATCTTAATTTCAATCACAGCTCACTTTCAGGGCCTACTGTCCCTGGAAGTGGAAGTGGAGCCCCACCCTCCTGAATCTCTAGGGGGCTGCACCCACAGGCACAAAAACCCACTTAGCCAAGACTGAGAAGATTGTGTTTCTTGCTGCCTTGGGCAGAGAAGTCATGGGAAAATGAAACATCAGAGGATCCACAGGCCAAATAGTTTCTGTTGAGGAACTTGCCTAATGGCATTCAACTAGGATGTCTTTGCCCAAGGGAGCCTCCAAGCTATGCCTTTGCCCTGAGCATTTGAAAAACAAAGAAATGAATATTGTGAACTTCTCTGCTAAGACATACAATAACAAAGAGAAGCATCTAGTGGCAAGAGTGAAGGATGCATTAATTCAGTATTCATTTTTCCAACAATCCTGTTTTGAGGTCCTGCTATATGCCAGATATCAAATTTAAACCAGCATCATTCAGTCCCATCTTTAAATTTCCAGAACCCTCAGACTCAGTTTCTCCCTGGAACAATTACAGTAATGCAGGTATGAGTCACTGAGGTATCATGGAATTTGATCTATCAGAAATGAGCCTCTAGATAATGTGAACTGGTAATTTATTCAACATAAATTTATTGACTGTTGACTTTGCACAAAGAATTGAACTAAGCACAGTGACCAATGGGAATGTGGTGGGAGTGGGACACAAAGGAAAAGGAAAGCATGTTTTCTCCTCTCAGGTTGATTCAAATAACAGTGCGGATGCAAGAAAACAATAAGAAACAAAGTCCAGTATTAACTCATTTGGCTCTGTTTCAGCTGCAACTGAACAAGGCCACTTTGTGTTTTAAATTCATTTATTCATTCACTCACTTGACATTATTTGAACACCTGTGCACTCAGCATAATGCTAGGCAACCAAAGAATGTAGAAATAATGGCTTATATAATAACAGCAAACCCTAATTAAAGAGCTACCAGACCCCATGATCAATTTACGGGTTTCTTCTCACAAAATCGCTGCAATTCAAATGATCTGCTGTGTAATAATGTATAGAAGTTGTTTTATTTTTTAATTTTTTAATTGGAAGAAGATTACAATGTGTTGATTTCTGTCATACACAGAGATCATTTTAGGTACAAGGAAGAATACCATTCAATAGCTAATAGTGCCATATATGTAGCATAAGTGAATAAACAGTCCTTGAGAAGTATTATCTTAAGAAACATTATTATTTTACCATTGTTTGTTATAATTGTGTTCTTATATTCATTGTAATGATAGCAACAGGTGGAACCATTTATTAATGTGCCAAATACTCTACCAGTGTGTTTCCATGCATTATCGCTTTCATTGAGCACAACCAGCTCATGAGGAATTACTATCCCTATTTTACAAAGAAGGAACTGAGGCACAAGGGGGAAAATAATTTGCCCAGGACTCCACAATAAGAGGCAGAGTCAGGATTGGTACTCTCATCTAGCTGCCTCCCAACTTCTTTCCACTATCTTCACTTCAAGGTCCCTGAATAGTTCCCAGTGTGTGGGGGAAAAAATGAGACACACCCAATAAACAGTTAAATGTAGGATTGTGGTCAAGTCATCTGACCACTCAGTTTCCTCATAAAAGATGGGGATAATAATACTCAGCTTACCAAACTTGAAGGGTGATTGTGATAATGAAGTGAAATGTTTTGGAAATCTGTTTGTATAACATTTTGCAATTTACGTGTGTGTGTTTGTGTGCATGCTTAGTCATGTATGACTCTTTGTGACTCCATGGACTGTAGCCTGCCAGGTTTCTCTGTTCATGGGATTTCCCAGGCAAGAATACTGGAGTAGGTTGACATTTCCTACTGCAGGGGATCTTCCTGACCCAGGGATCGAACCTGCATCTCTGGTGTCTCCTGCATTGGCAGGCAGATTCTTTACCACTAGTGCCACCTGAGATTTATAAAGTAAAACAAAAGAAGGAATGTGTATAGTAATCACTGTAAGGTTCAGCTATTCCAACAGCCAGCTGCCTTGGTGGCCTACTCTTCATGTTTTTCTTTATAAACCCTTCAGTAGTAAGACCCAATACTCTAAGAGAAAACAGGAGACTTGGGACCTTGACATTTGCTTTTCCTCTGCCTGAAATGTCCTTTCCCTAGAGCCTTCCATGCTTGTAATAATAACCAAAGAAACCCCTTCATTCAGTGTTCTATTTTTCATGGTACTTATCACTACCTGAAATTATCTCACTTATTGCTTTGTTTATTATCTGTCACTCTCCACCTACTGAAATACATTCCCCTTGAAAGCAGCAGCTTGCCTGTCTATGTTCACTCCTACATCCTCAGTTCCTTAAAGAGGAACATAGAAGATGCTCAATAAATATTGCATCATAAATGGAACAACAATAAATGGCAATGAAAAAAAGAAGCATGAGAAGGCTTTATAAACATGTAGGTATGATCGTATGAACTAGAAATTCAAAAGAAGGAGCAATTACTTTGAGCTGGAATGGACCAGTACAAGATCAAATGGACATGCACTTGAGTTGCTCCTTGAGGAATGGGGAGCATTTGAATGCACGAAGGACAGCCAGGAGGGCAGGATGGATGGCATCAGGAAAGGGTGAATATAGGACTGAATATACCTTGTCCCAGGCTTCCAAGGCTTCCTTGGAGGAGGAAATGGCAACCTACTTCAGTATTCTTGCTTAGACAATCCCATGGACAGAGGAGCCTGGTGGTCTATAGTCCATGGGGTCGCAAAGAGTCGGACACGACTGAGAAACTTCACTTTCACATACCTTGTCCCAGGCTTCCAAGGTGGCACTAGTGGTAAAGAACCTGCCTGCCACTGCTAGAGATGTAAGAGGCGTGGTGGGTTTGATCTCTGGGTTGGGAAGAACCCCTGGAGGAGGAAATGGCAACCCACTTCAGTATTCTTGCCTGGATATCCCATGGACAGAGGAGTCTGGCAGGCCACAGTCCATAGGGTTGCAGAGTTGGACACAACTGAAATGACAGCATACACTCCAGGAGTAGTGGTGAAGTCTGTCTTCTGAAGTTTGGTGGAGTACAGAAATTAGAAATGTACATAGGTAAGTTGTGGGCAGGTCATAGAGATCCTCAGTGGCAGGTTAAGAAGCTTGGCATTTAAGGAGACTTTTCCTTGGAAGAGCAGTGAAAATGATAATGATATTAATAATAATAAAGAAAGTGAAATGGGGATTAGAAGGGAAACACATTCTGGTTTTATTTTCTTCCTGGTTATTGTCACAGGCATGGGAGGCTGTATGAAAAGAGCACAATGAAGAACAAACATTAAAGCCTCAAGTCTTCTTTTCTTGGTTAGTATATGGTGTCCATTATGAAGTGTTTAAGAGGAAGAATTCACAGATAAGGCTGGCCAGGTATCAGTGAAAGGACTACTATAAATCATAACACTTGCATAGATGAGCATTTATAATGACAGCTACTTTTCTGTGGTGGACACAGAGGTTTGCCGACTGAATCCTGCTCCAAGGCCTTGCTGACCAGCTACAGGGCATTTGGTCAAAGCAGGGTAACAAGACCCAACCATTTTGAACCAACAGGGGTCTCTGGGGCCCTCATGTGGGCAATGGTCTTTCCTTATTTCCCTGAAGAGTTGACCAAAGCTTTGTCTGCCCTGCTGTAATTTGATATTTCCAGTTGCTATAATTTCTGCCCTGCCTAATTCTGTTCCCTCTCCCTCCCTTTCACATTAAGGATTCACATTAGGGATCCTTTCTTGTTGATCCCTAATAAACAACTCTGTCTCCAGTTGCTTTACTGTATAACAGACTCCTTCATGTGCTTTCCTCAAAAATGACCTTACAAGATAAGGACGTTTATCAATTGCACTGCACAACAGAGGAAACTGAGGCTTGGGGAGGATAGCTAAATTAATCTCATTACACACTTAGGAAAAGCCATGTCTAGAGAAAGCAATTCTTGGCAGGGAAACTGTTCCCCATTTACCATTCCCAACCATAGCCTATCTTCATGCATTTGATTACCAAAACCCATGTTGCCATTGGTCAAGACTTCTAACTCAAAGTTACCTCTGTAAGATTCACAAGAGCCAGAGAATTGTTACCACTGTTCCTCTCTCAGAGTTACCAGTCAAACACATTCATCTTATGTAGTTTTCCCATTTTGATTTAGGCTGACTACATGTGTGTGTGTGCCTGCTTCACTTCAGTTGTGTCTGACATTTTGCAGCGCTATGGATTGTAGCCTGCCAGGCTCCTCTATCCATGGGGATTCTCCAGGCAAGAATACTGGAGTGGGTTGCCATGCCCTCCTCCAGGCGATCTTCCCAACTCAAGGGTAGAACCCCCATCTCCTGAGTCTCCTGCATTGGCAGGCAGGTTCTTTACCACTAGCACCACCTGGGAAGCCCCAGGCTGAATACATCTCCCAGCAAACCAAGTTCCTAGTGCAATGATGAAATCCATCTTTAAGTTCCTTTAACTATGCTATTTAACAGACCCTGACCTGGAGGTACTGCATGTGCAGCTCCTCATAAGGCAGCTAATTAACATTACCAGCTGCAGGATGTGGACGTCTCTACCAGCAGAAGCTGCAGCTGAACTACCACTGCCAAATGAGGAAGAGACATTGCAGTCGCTCCCAGTGGACACTGTTTGTTTCTCTCAACATAATTAACTACAGGTGTCACCAGAAAATGTCTGGAGAGAGGCCTATAAACGCAAGTGATGTGAAAGGTGCCAGAAATAATAAGAAACATCTTGGATACATATTTAGAAATGCTGAGGATGTTCAAGGCTGGTGACAAACGCATATGTGTTAAAGTTTTTAGGGATTGATAGTCCTACAGCAGGGCTTCTCTGGTACCTCAGCTGGTAAAGACTCCACCTGCAATGCAGAAGATCCCGATTCAATTCCTGGGTTGGAAAGTTCCCCTGGAGAAGGGATAGGCTACCCACTCCGGTATTCTTGGGCTTCCTTAGTGGCTCAGACTGTAAATAATCCGCCTGCAATGTGGGAAGCCTGGGTTCGATCCCTGGATTGAAAAGATCCCCTGGAAGAGGGCATGGCAACCCACTCAAGTATTCTTGCCTGGAGAATCCCCATGGACAGAGGAGCCTGGAGGGCCACAGTCAATCCATGGGGTCACAAAGAATCGGACACGACTGAGAGACTAAGCACAGCACAGTCCTACAGTAAGAGCAGTGTGTGAAGCAAAGGAGGCTAGAAGAGCACAAAAGTTGTCCTTGGTTGTGAATTACCTCTACCCGTGGGTTTGTTGTGGTTGTTTATAAAATGAAATTGATTTTAGGTATGGCTAGAAGAAGCATTAACATGGTTTGGGAGGAGTAGTAGTTCTTGGCATAGGTTTACTTTACTCTTACTATTTTAGGAACGAGGGCCCTTTTTTTCTGTCAAATGCATGTATTTCACTTTTTTGCTCTAAGAGATCAATGGAACATAGGATTTCTTTCATAAAACTTTAAGAAAATCTTGCTGAAACAAAGCTCTACTAAGATGTGGAGAATTCCAGGTCATATGAAAGGAAAACTAGAGGCAGAGGAACACAGCCTGGAATTTTCTTGCCTACAGCGTCACAGAACATGCTCAACTCCACATGGGACCATCCCCCAAGTGACTTCCACAATTTCTCTGAGATGAATTAGACCACTTAACTAGTGTTCCAGTTACATCTTAAGGCTTTAAAAGCCTAACAACAACATAATCAGCATTGTACATATGAGATATGCATTAAAATTAAAAAGGCAAACTTTAATAAATTAATTGCAAGGAGCCCCCAAATGAGTTTCCTTGGAACAGGAACCTATTCTGATTCATAACTGTATCTACCATAGAGATTAACATAGCGCCTGGCACAGAGTAGGGACTTGAGTTTCTTAAAATTGAATTAAAAAGGGGATGTAAATCAAGGTGAAAGGAACTAGTGGAGACAATCCATTGTAAAGGTATTTAGCTAAGCAAGTTGCATCCTGACTATACCTAGGGCACCAAATTATTGATCTCACATGGCTCTCCTAACTTGAGAACTAAGACTTCCCATTTTTTTGCATTAATGGAAAGAGCAACTACTCTAAGCCTATCCTTTCTTTATCACAGGGACTGATATTAAAGGGCTATTTTTTTTAATTGAAGGATAATTACTTTATATATATTATTGTGTTGGTTTTTGGCATACATCAACATGAATCAGCCATATATATACATATATCAAAGAGCTCTTAATGCAAGATTTTTTAGAAAGCAGAAATCTGTTTTCCATCAACAACTGACTCATTTTAAATGATCAAATTCTGTGTGTAGTCACATGGTTTGATACTGTTCAAGAAATTTTTTCTAACCCAGAAATTGCTTTAGAAATTTCTGTCATACAACAAACTGTTCTGCCAAACTCTTTTTTTTTAAGAAAATGCAATTTATCATGAATTGGTTACCAACAAATACCAACAGTGTTGTCTCTCTAATCTTTTCTTACTTAAATCCTGAAGCTTCTGCATTTACTGAAATGTTCATAGGCCATAAATTTTACTTTGAAACATGTTTCACGATAACATAAATTTGTCCATCTGGATGCAATAGGGAAAAAAAAAAGAAACAAAAGGAGTTAGTTCCTAAAAGGTGGCCCAGAACCTTATGAGAGTAAAGAATTCTAATGTAGAGGAGGGTCTATGTAAAACTGGGTACTATTGAGACCACCAAAAATGCACTTCATTTCTGCCAAACTTGCATGAATAATGAAAGTCAAGCTGTCTAAACCAATGAAAAAGCTAAGCTTTACTAATACGGGCTTCCTTAAAGGTTTTATTATTACAAAATAATGTACATTACTTAAAAATTTAATGTACACTAGGCTTTAAATTAAAAAGTCAGTTCCCTCCCCCCACCGCATTTAAGATTACTATCAATATGTTTAACAATGTTAACCATGATTAACATTTTCCCAGGCATACTTCCAGAAATTTTCTATGCATATACAAGCATATGTGTAATAACTGATTTTTATGCAAATAATACCATACACATTGACTTAGAACTTGCTTTTAAACTTTATATGTCTTGGGTATCTCCCCCAGCAAGAACAAATAGAGTATCACATCTATTTTAGCAGTGACATAATATTTCATAGCTAAAATATACCACATTTATGGATATCTGGTTATTTTATGGATATCTGGTTGTTTCTAGTTTTTACTATTACCCATTTACTATTACCCATTTGAATGCAGAGTTCCAAAGAATAGCAAGGAGATATAACAAAGCCTTCCTAAGTGAACAATGCAACAAAATAGAGGAAAACAATAGAATGGGAAAGACTAGAGATCTCTTCAAGAAAATTAGAGATAATAAGGGAACATTTCATGCAAAGATGAGCACAATAAAGGACAGAAATGGTATGGACCTAACAGAAGCAGAAGATGTTAAGAAGAAGTAGCAAGAATACACAGAAGAACTATATAAAAAAGATCATGACCCAGATAACCATGATGGTGTGATCACTCACCCAGAGACAGACATCCTGGAATGTAAAGTCAAGTGGGCTTTAGGAAGCATCACTATGAACAAAGCTAGTGGAAGTGATGGAATTCCACCTGAGCAATTTCAGATCCTAAAAGATGATGCTGTGAAAGTGCTGCACTCAATATGCCAGCAAATCTGGAAACTCAGCAGTGGCCACAGAACTGGAAAAGGTCAGTGTCCATTCCAATCCCAAAGAAAGGCAATGCCAAAGAATGCTCAAACTACTGCACCATTGCACTCATCTCACACGCTAGAAAATTAATGCTCAAAATTCTCCAAGCCAGGCTTCAACAGTACATGAACCAAGAATTTCCAGATGTTCAAGCTGGTTTTAGAAAAGGCAGAGGAACCAGAGATCAAATTGCCAACATCCATTGGATCATTGAAAAAGCAAGAGATTTCCAGGAAAACACCTACTTTTGCTTTATTGACCACACCAAATCCTTTGACTGTGTGGATCACAACAAACTATGGACAATTCTTAAAGAGATGGGAATACCAGACCACCTGATGGTGACTACAGCCATGAAAGTAAAAGATGCTTGCTCCTTTGGAAGAAAAGCTATGACCAACCTAGACAGCATATTAAAAGCATAGACATTACTTTACCAACAAAGGTCTGTCTAGTCAAAGCTATGGTTTTTCCAATAGTCATGTATGGATGTGAGAGTTGGACTATAAAGAAAGCTGAGCGTCAAAGAATTGATGCTTTTGAACTGTAGTGTTGGAGAAGACTCTTGAGAGTCCCTTGGACTGCAAGGAGATCCAACCAGTCCATCCTAAAAGAAATCAGTCCTGAATATTCATTGGAAGGACTGATGCTGAAGTTGAAACCCATATGGGCCACCTGATGCAAAGAACCAACTCATTGGAAAAGACCCTGATGCTGGGAAAGATTGAATGTGGGAGGAGAAGGGGATGACAGAGGATGAGATGGTTGGATGCCATCACTGACACAATGGACATGAGTTTGAGTATGCTCTGGGAGTTGGTGATGGACAGGGAAGCCTGGCATGCTGCAGTCCATGGGGTCGCAAAGAGTCGGACACGACTGAGTGACTGAACTGAACTGATGATCATCTTTGTACATATTTCTTAGGGCAGGCACATGTAAGAGTTGTTGGATGAAAGGTAACATATGGGAATATAAAATGGTGAAATTTCTTTGGAAAATAGTTTGGTCATTCCTCAAAATATTAATCACGGTGTCACCATCAGTTCAGTTCAGTTCAGTTCAGTTCAGTCGCTCAGTCATGTCCTTAGCAATTTTACTCCCAGTTACATACTAAGGAGAAATGGAAACGTATTTTTATGTAAAACTTTGTACTCAAGTGTTCACAGTAGCATTATTGATAATAGCAAAAAACTGGAAACAACTCAAATGTCTATCAACTGATGACTGAATTAACAAAATGTGGTATACCCATACAACTATGTTATTCAGTCATAACAAGAACAAAGTACTAATTCATGCTAAAACCTAGCTGGACCTTGGAAATATTAATATGATACTAAGTGAGAGCTCACAAAAGTTCATATCTTGTGTGATTTCACTTTTACAAAATTTCCAAAATAGGCAAATCCATATAGATAGAAAGTAGATTACTGGTTACCAGATGGTGGGGAGAAGGAAGGATGGGGAATGACTACTAAAGTATGAATTTTCTTTTTAGAGTGATAAAAATGTTTTGGAGTTAGATAGTGATGGCTACAAAATCTTGTCAATATACTAAAAAACATTGAATTGTACACTTTAAATAGTTGAACTTTATGGTATATTAATTATATCTTAATAAGGCAGTTTTAAAAGTAACATAAAGCCTTTCAAAGAAAGGTCAGTCTGGAATATATATTCTCCAATGAAATACCTTTATCTTGGGATATGTCCTTCATACCCCAGAAAAAAAAAAAAAAACTGCCTTTATATATTTTCTCTCACCAAACAGTTTAATATCTAATTTTAATATCTAATAGCTTCATATATAATTTTCTTATTTTAATATTATGATATCATGAACATTTTCTCATTTCAAAATCATGATTTTAATGGCTGTATAACTTTCAATTCTATGCCTATACCATAATCTATTTTTTTTTTAATTTTCAACTATTTCTCCCACCAGACATTTTAATGTTTCTCATTTCCCAAAGGAAATGACTGTGTTTAAATTACAAGAGAAAAAATTAAATCAAAGATTAGCTTTCAGAGACCAGTTTAAATGTCTTTTTAAATACCATTTCTGTGCTGTTGTCTTTTTCTAATTATAAAAGTAGCACATATTCACTGTATGAAATTTGGAAAAGTCATAAAAAAGCCTAAAAAAAAGAAAGTAAAGAGTATCTGTCATCTCAACACCCAGAGATAATTATTGTTAGCACTTAAGTGTATTTTTCTAGTCTTTTAATATACTTTTGCTTATGAAATTGGCATCACACACTGCATACACAACTTCGTATCTAATTTTCTTATTTTAATATTATGATATCATGAGCATTTTATCATTTCAAAATCATGATTTTTAATGGCTGAATAACTTTCTATTCTATGCCTATACCATAACCTTTTAACTAGTTTCCAATTTTTAAATATTTCATTGTTTCTGATTTTTGCTGCTACAGTTTTTGTAGCTAAACCTTTTTTTTAAACATTTTCAACTATTCCTTTATGATAAATATCTAACAGTGAAAATGCTAAGTCAAAAGATATGCACATATTAAAGTTTTGGTCACGTATTCTCAAACTGCCCTTCAGAAAGGTCAGACTAGTTTATACCTCCACTAGCACTGTTTCTCCGTTAAGGTGTCTAACACTGGCTGAGACAATATGACTTTTAATTTTTTGCTTGTTATCAATGTGTTAGATATTAATAGGGCATGTGAGATCATTGTCCTTTATATAATGCCTATTGCCCATTTTTATTTCTTTTCTATTTTTGTGTGTATGCATGGGTGTGCGAACGGTCTATTCATCTCATTTGTCTTTTTGTCTATTGTGATGTTTGCATTTTTCTTATTAACCTATAAGAGTGCCTTATATATTAATAACATCAAGTATTTATCCATCATATACACTTACCCATTAAAGGGCATTTCCATGCCTACAGTACTATTTTAATTCTTTAGAGTCTTTATGTCTTCATCAGGGCAGTTTTCCAAAATCCAAAGATGAAAAAGGAGAGAAATATCTCTTTTCCTTTCTTTCTCCCACAACCTAGAAGATATAAGAAACTCACAAATGATCTAAAAAGAAATGGACCACGTCATTAGAGAAATAATTCAATCTTCCTTACAGATTCATTAATGGCCCCTATAAGCACCCTTTCTCCCAAGTCTCTCTGGGCACCTAATGCCTGTTCTAAATCAACATCCCTGGAGACTGAGGGCCTGCCCAACCTTCTCTTTACGTCAGCAACTCAAACTGCAGCTTTCCTCACAGTCCCAGGCATTGTAACACTTGCAATCTCTAGAGCAAAGTCTAGAGATTCTAATCACTAGGTCTAATTACAAAGAAGGGAAAATTTTTACTGAAAGGTTAATAAAAAGAAACAATTACTAAGTCAATTGAGATCCCATTCTCTTGACAGACTGATAATGTGGATTGGGCTGTATTTCCAAAATCTGACTCCTGAACTACATCTATGAGCAAGAGGGAAAATCTCTCCTTCTTACTATCCAAGAAAAAAGGGCCCTTGGGAGCCTCATAGAATACACTCTGTCTGAACCATATACAGGCTGGGGTAGGGAAGGACTTGACTTTCTGATAATTTGTTATCATTTGAAGGCCCTGAGGGTCAAATAATCATTTTGTGCCTACAAATTAATGTCTGAAATACCACCATGAGTTTAGACTAAACATCTAGTGCTGACTTCAACAGTTTTACTAGGCAGAGACACCTCAGTGAAAGAGAGCTATCTGGCTCCCTCCAAGGCTCAAGTAAAGAAGGCTGAGGACCAAAGAACCAATGCTTTCAAACTGGTGCTGGAGAAGACTCTTGAGAGTCACCTGGACAGCAAGGAGATCAAACCAGTCAATCCTAAAGAAAATTAGTCCTGAATATTCATTGGAAGGACTGATGATGAAGCTGAAGCTCCAATACTTTGCCACCTGATGGGAAGAGCCAACTCATTTGAAAAGACTCTGATGCTGGGAAAGATTGAAAGCAGGAGAGAAGGGGGTGACAGAGGATGAGATGGTTGGATGGTATCACCAAGTCAATGGACATGAGTTTGAGCAAGCTCCAGGAGACAGTGAAGGTCAGATGAACCTGGAGTGCTGCAGTCTATGGGGTCACAAAGAGACAGACATGACTTAGTGATTGAACAACAGCAAGGCACAAGTATGAATGAGGCATTATGGGGAGGAAGATAGTATGATGTGCAGAGTGCCTAAGGAGGCAAACAAGAGTGGTCCATGAATCTGCACAAGGCCATAATTGACAAAGGACAGCTGCAAATACCATTGCTCCAACAGGTGCAAGTGAATGACAGTTCTTTTCTAGTACACAATGATTTTGCCATTTCTAGTGCTTCCTTTGATCTAGATATGACTCATTTTCACCTAAGGAAACAATAAAGTATTTACATCTATGAGTGATCATGTGGCTTTTGTCTTTCATTCCTGTGGTGTATCACATTGATTGATTTGAGTATGTTGAACTGTCCTTGTGACCCTGAGATGAATCCAACTTGATTGTAGTATGTGGGCCTTTTTAAGTGTTGCTGGATTTGCTAATACTTTATTGAGGATTTTTGCATCTATAATCATCAAAAAATATTGGCCTGTAATTTTCTTTTTTGGTCATATCCCAAGGTTTCTAGATCTCTTTTATATCTTCATAACAGAGCTTTGTCACATAATTCTATCTATAGACTAGGGACAGTTCAAAATGCTTAATGTGTATTATCTCATTTATATTTCGGAACCACATTATCAAGGTCACTGCTATTATTATCTTCGTTTGACAGATAAGGGAACTGATAAAGAAGAGACAGAACTGAGATTTGACCCAAATTTGGAGACACTAAAGTTTATATTTCAATCCATGTTTGGAAGCAATTTTTCCATTGCCAGAAAGATAGCATTCATGCCAAAAAGTATTGTCACTATTCCATTTAAGCTTTCACATTATATTTTGGGTGTTCTTTTAGGAGTTATTTAAATGGGGGAAACTTTTTGAGAAGTTTACAATGAGTGGGAGCACAAGCTTTAAAATCAGACAGACTTAGAATCATGTCTAAATTCTGCCACACCCTAGCATGGTGAATTTCAGTGTTAGTTAACATTGCTGAGTGTCAATTTCTTCATCGGTAACTGATTTGATAATCATAATCTCTACTTTCTAGGGTTGTTGTGAAGATCACATGAGTTAATATTTGTAAAAAGCTTACAGCAGTACCTAGGACCTAGCAAGTGCTCAATGAATTTAGCTTATACATATTATAAAGCTAGAGAAGAAGACTTTAGGGACACTCTAGAGTTTAGCCTCAGGTTAAAATAATTATGAAGGGCAAGAAAAATACACAGGCACTAGCTCCAGCAAGGGCATCACCATTCCAGATAAAGCCTTCTCTTGCTCAGTAATTCAGTCTTCTCAGTCACCCCTGAGTAGTCTTCCCTTCAATATCCAGGTACAAAGCTATCATACAGTCTTCACCTCCAGTTTGTTTCTCTTATTCACAAGAAGTTTGTTTTTCAAGCTTGGGAAACTCAAAATGCAAATCTTAGTTTCCTCATCTTCAGTGGATCAAAAGGAGATAACCAAAATCATGTTTATATTTTCAGACTGAAAAAAAATCAAATTTAATCATAAAGCCAAAAGACCATAGATTGTAACAGAATGCCCAAGGAAAATACACACGAGCAGATCTGCATTTAAACATGACTCTGTCATAGGCTGTGTGATCTTAGACAAGTAACTTACCTTTCTTGAGTCTTGTTTTCTATAAAATCAAGGACAAGGACAGCAGTGGTTGCTACAACTGGTAGATGAAATGTTGGACTTCAAAGTGCTTGCAAACACTAAGGGACTAAACACTATATAACTGGTGGGTATGATAATATAGTCAAACATTCAAAGAAAATTACTAAAAATCAAAACCACTGCAGAAGTGGTTTAAAAACTCTAATAGAAAACACTATCACTGAGTTATAAATCATCTGTTACTCATTTATTATTACTATTATTTTGACTGCCAAAGTTTTAGCAAACACAGCCATAATTTGAGGCAAAAGGAGTAAATAGAGATCTGTGGGGAAATTCCAAAGAAAATATGTGGGCAACTTTTAAGACTGTAGATGGCACTAGTTCTTCTGAATGTCTCATTCTCAGTAAAATGTATGGCTTCCTTTTTTCTTGATTTGGGGTCAAGGGAAGGATAAAGGATTACCCAGAGTGAAGGGTTCTCCAAGACCCCACAGAAAAGAAAAGTGTATGAAGATACATTCTAAGATATAAAGGACAAACACTGCAGCCGTCCTGACCCTCTCCCCAACAAATTCCATTTTTAGGTCTCTGGACCCCTTTCCCCAGCTGAGCCCAGGCTGTCAGGACTGCATTGCTGCCATGTGGCCACTAGGGCACTCTCTGCCCCTCCCCCACCCCTCCCCTCAACCCCTTCCCTCCCGCACGATTTCCTAGAGATTAGTATAATCAGAAAATTTTTATTGCTTAGCTATGTTGAGATAGAGTAAAATTTTTTGAAGAGTGGCATCACAGAGAAGCTAAAGAAAAACAATGTAGAAATAGGAAAAGAAACAATTCAGGACCAGAGAGACCAATGAGTTCAGAGATCACTAATTTCTTGTCTCTCCTTTTATAAACTCTAATTACATTCCTTGGCAGTTTCCCACTAAATTTTAAATGAGCTTATTCTCCAGCCAAACACTTCCACCTCCAATTCTCTATCCAGAGAAATTCTTGTAGCTGAGCAGAAACAGGCATTTGCAAGGATGCTCAGTACTGTTTGAAATGAAGAAAGAAAAAAAGTGGGGGGAGAAAGGGAGGAAGGAGAGGAGAGAAGGAGAGAGAGAGGAGAAAGAGAGGAGAGGGAGAAAGAGACACACGCACAGAGAAGGAGGAAATAAAGAGAGTATTTACATCAGCTATAGTTTATACAGTCAGTATCATATTCCACACTGGGCAACCATTTAAAAGGAAATAGATCTGTCTATACTAACACAGAAACAGAGTTGTAACACCTGTTATTGAATGCAAAAAAGCAAGCTATAGAACAATGCATATAGCAACATATTCATGTGAAAAAAAACAATATATTTCTATTTATACATATATAGTTAAATTCATAGAAAAATTTCTAAGGATGCACATCAAACTGATGGTCAGGGTAGGCCAAAGAGAATTTTTGCTTTGTCTTTGTGTGTGCATTTTTAAAATGAGAATGTATCCCATATACTCATATTTTTCCTTTTAATTAGAAAATATAATTGTAACCTCCAGCCACATACCAGGACCTCCAAGTGGCTTCCTATGGGTACTGGAGCAACCCAGGGCCATCCTCATTGCAGTGAGAGCAGGCTCAGATGGCTTGCTCCAGTCCTACTTCAGATTGGCTGTCTCCACAGTCTTCTTAGTTTCTTCTCTAATCTTTGGTTGGAATTTCTCTTTCTGCAGCTCTTAAAAGCATTTATTTATTCATAATTCATTCAAATTCATCAGTTCTTCTTGAGTGCCCACTCTCTGCTAAAGACTGAAAATAAAATTTTCAGTGTAAAACAAAAAATGTTGTCCCATCAGTCAGTTCTACCTATAATACACCCTGAAAGGAATTCAGGGCAAAGATAAGAAATAAGAGACTCTGTCATCTGGAGAAACTGGCAGAACAGGGCTTTAATACAGTGAGATATTCTCAGGAAAAATTTTTGATGAATGTGCATTCTTGCATCTTCTCATACTTAGAAAAACATTAAAACCATTAGCTAAGATGCTGTTCCTCATGGCTAGTTGCTAGCAACCTTCTGCCAAAATGTGTGCTTGGTTGCATTGTACCCCCTTTGCCAAAATCACATACATACTGATCTTCCTCCTTACCACTTGGGAGTAGTTCCTCAGGGCCATCTGAGAGGCTTTTTTCCTGGGCTATAGTCCTCAATGAGTCCCTGAATAAAACTGAAACTCAAAGCTCTCAGATTGTGTGTGTATGTATGTTTAAGTCAACATGCATCCGTGCTATGTCACTTCAGTCATGTCCAACTCTGTGACCGCATGGACTGTAACCCACCAGGCTCCTCTGTCCATGGCATTCTCCAGGCAAGAATACTGGAGTGGGTTGCTATACCCTCCTCCAGGGAATCTTCCTGACCCATGGATCGAACCCACATCTCTTATGTCTCCTTCACTGGCAGGCAGGTTCTTTACTACTAGCTCCACCTGGGAAGCCCTTTAAGTCGACATATTGTGTGAAAGTCGCTCAGTCATGTCTGACTCTTTGTGACCCTATGAACTATATAGTCCATGGAATTCTCCAGGCCAGAATACTGGAGTGGGTAGCCATTCCCTTCTCTGGGGGATCTTCCCAATCTAGGGATCGAACTCAGGTCTCCCGCATTACTGAGTGACTTTAAGTCGACATAAGTATCAATTAAAAAACAGACAGCCCTTCCTTATGATCTACAGGTTAAAGTCAGTACTGCTCAGATGAAGCACTGGGTTTCAGTTTCAGCTCTGCATGGCTTGGATGCAGTGTCCTCATCTGTAACATGAGATAATAATGTCACCTAATTCACAAAGTTGTCATGAAGATTCAATGAAGTAGTGCAAGTAACCCACGGAGCAGAGCACCTGGAAGATAGATAGCAACTGCTCAGAGAATGAAAACCTATCTCCTTCCACATGCTTTATGCTTTCCTGCACTAAACTTTCCAAAATAATACTATCTATTTTAGCAAACACTTCTATTGCTTTTACTACATGCCAGGTGCCATTCTAAGTGTTTTACAACTATTGGTTTCTTCAATCTTGTAAACAACCCTATAAAACAGATACTATTGTTCCCATTTCCAGATGAGGAAGTTGATGCACAAGTTAAACAATTTGCCCAAAGTCATTAACTGCCCAGTTAGTAAGTGGCAGAGACAGGTTTTGAAGCCAGACAGCCTAATGCCAGAGTCTGTGTTCTTAACAACTATTCTTTTATTTCAAGTGTCTCTATGGTTACAGGCTCCTGTCCTTCCTCCTCCAAGACCCATATCTCTTTTTCTTTAATCATTCAACAAATACTTATTGAAGACCTACAATGTTCCAGGCACTGTTCTAGGCATAGTCCTATAGCAATGAATGAGATCAAGTCCCTGCCACCATTAAGTGTCTAGTAGGATACAGGAGGTAAGGAATGGTGAGAGACAACAAAGAAAGCTAAAGCATGTAGTTGTATATATTTGAAGAAAATAACACAAATATGAGTCTTATTCACTCTGTCTGAACATAGTTCATCTCTATGAACTAGCTGCTAATTAAGACAATTTCTCCTCTTGGAGAAAGTCAGGTTTGCTGCCAGTTGTTCTGAGCTCATGGGAAGGCATGTGGCTTCTATGTCAGTTTCTTCCTCATCTCATGCCCTCTTGCTTGCTGAAATAGCAGAAAGCTGCAGCTTGTTCTCTTTCAGAGGCCCAAGGCCCCAAGGGGCCTGCCCACCTTGTTCCTGTTTCATAGGCGCCAAATCCTTCTCTGTGTATTTGCAGAGCAAAGATTACAATATTTCCTGAGGCTGAGAATGCTCAGGTCTCTCCCAGCTCAAGTTCTCAGCTCTTCCCACATCCCAAGAAGCTCTCTTCTGGGTCCTGATGATCTCACAATGTTGGAACCAAGCCAGTTTGACATGATCAAAATAGTTCCAACATCCAGGAACCATCCGTTCTACATTCAACATTTTAAGAGAAGCCGTGGTTGCGTGCTAAGTCGCTCCAGTTGTATCTGACTCTTTGAGACCCTATGGAGGACTGTAGCCTGCCAGTCTCTTCTGTTTATGGGATTCTCCAGGCAAGAATACTGGAGTGGATTGCCATGCTCTCCTCCAGGGGATCTTCTCGACTCGAGGATCAAAACCCTGTTTTGACAGGTGCGTTCTTTACCATAAGCACCACCTGGGAAGCCTACTCTGTACCTTTAAAGATTGCTCTGCCATTAAAAATGGCCCATACCCATAAAAGCAAATCAAGATAATTCATGCAACAAACCCACTCTATCAAACAAGCAAAAAAGCCCACATTGGGTATTAGCAACTATCTCTGGTGTGTGAATAGACGCAGCCTGCTGTAAGCCCATTCCAAATCCCTTTTTTGTTGTTGTTGTCAGAACTCCTTGATTCAAGTGGCCATTTTCAACCCGTATCTGATTCTGCCCCTAAGGACCTTCTTTCTCAGAAGGAGCTGCTGGCAAGAGACCCTAGGGTCCCCGCTTCTAGCCAGCAACTGGGTAGGTCTTAGCAATTAAGAGTGTAAGTTCTGGAGTCAGAGAACTTGGGTTAGATTCCCAGCTCTGCCACTTACTGGCTTTGTAATTGTGATATTATGATTTGTAATAAAAAGTATAAATTTGGTGTTCATCCTGTTTTTGGCACAGAACTCCTAAAACTCTTGGAATTTCCTAAGTGATAAGTGTGATAAATGTGTCTTTTGTTATGTTAATAAGGTGACTTTTGGACCATACCTAAAGATGGGGGCTCTTTGCCAGGAGAACCAACCAAGTGATTAAAAAGTTGGAACATTCAGTTCCAATCACCTGACCTCTGTGGAGGGGATGGCCTGGAAATTTAATCAATCACCAGTGGCTGATGATTTAATCAATCCTGCCTCTGTAATGAAGGCTCCAAGAAAAAAAAAAAAAAGAACAAGATTCACAGTGCTTCTGGGTTGTTGAATATGTGGTAATTAGGGGACAGTGGTATGCTTGGAGAGGTCATGGAAGCTATGTGCCCTTTCCTCATAAGACAGCCTTCAAAAGAATGACATAGCTGTTGAGGATACAATATAAACTGGTTAGAACTAACTAGGTCCTAAATGGCAGAAGAGTTGACTTCCCTAGATCTTGAGCCTCAGTATAAACTCACTGTAATACATCAGCAAGCTAAATGATACTTCCACAGGTGCCAAGACAGTTCTGAGGCTGACCATAAAAGGCCAAAAAGTGGGCAGTGACCTACTTCCTGGAAATCCCTGCTCCTTCCCCCAAATAGTTGGAATAATTCTCCCACTTATTAGCCTATGAAATTACCCATTCTTATAAAAACTGACAACTCCATACCCTGGTACTTCTCACCTTCTGAGATGATCCAGACTCTACGGTGTGTGTATCTCCCAGAATAAACCTTCTTTCACCTTACTATGGCTAACTTTTGAGTTCTTTCCTGTGTGAGGCCAAGGACCCACATTTGGCAGCTCTCCCAAGGACTTGTCTGAGACCTGGGATGTGACCATCCTCTAATGCTCCACTTTCTTTCCTGCAACATT
This sequence comes from Cervus canadensis, assembly GCF_019320065.1. Classification (NCBI taxonomy): domain Eukaryota; kingdom Metazoa; phylum Chordata; class Mammalia; order Artiodactyla; family Cervidae; genus Cervus; species Cervus canadensis. The sequence continues at coordinate 89,038,303 of NC_057419.1, forward strand.
CATACCTTGCCCTATGCATCTGTCTTCCATCTAGCTGCTCCTGAGTTATATCCTTTTATAACAAACTAGTAATAATCTAGTATGGAAAATGTTTCTTTTAGTTCTGTGATCTGCTCTAGCAAATTAATTGAAGGGGCCGTTGGAACCTCTAATCTACAGCCAGTAAGTCAGAAACACAGGTGAAAACCTCACTTATGACAGGAGTCTGAGTGGGAGAAGGACAATACTGTGGGACTGAGTACTTAACCTGTGGGATCTAGCTCTCTCTCCAGGTAGGTGTCAGAATTTAGTTGAATTGTAGGACACACAGCTTGTGTTGCAGAATTGATTAGTGGTGTAATTGATTCACTTCAGTTCAGTTCAGTTGCTCAGTCATGTCCGACTCTTTGCAACCCCGTGAATCCTTTTCATTATCGGGGACTGGAATGCAAAAGTAGGAAGTCAAGAAACACCTGGAGTAACAGGCAAATTTGGCCTTGGAGTATGGAATGAAGCAGGGCAAAGGCTAATAGAATTTTGCCAAGAGAATGCACTGGTCATAGCAAACACCCTCTTCCAACAACACAAGAGAAGACTCTACACATGGACATCACCAGATGGCCAACACTGAAATCAGATTAATTATATTCTTTGCAGCCAAAGATGGAGAAGCTCAATACAGTCAGCAAAAACAAGACCAGGAGCTGACTGTAGCTCAGATCATGAACTCCTTATTGGCAAATTCAGACTTAAACTGAAGAGAGTAAGGATAACCACTAGACCATTCAAGTATGACCTAAATCAAATCCCTAACGATTATACAGTGGAAGTGAGAAATAGATATAAGGGACTAGATCTGATAGACAGAGAGCCTGATGAACTATGGACGGAGGTTCGTGTAATTGATTAGTGGTGTGGAAAAACCCACACACGTTAAATTGGGTTCAAAATATTAGTAACCATAAACCTTGGTTTGCTCTTTTGTAAAATGGGAATAATTATACTTACTACCTCCTGAGGTTATTGTGAAGACTGAATGAGATAATGCATGTAGAGTGCTTAGCACAGTAAAGGCTCAGTTAATGAACTACCAAAAAAGGCTGATGTCCTTCTTATTCTTGGCTGTCTTCTTTTCTCATTCTTTATGTGCTCCCTGAGAAATTTTTATCTGTTTCATAGTTTCGAATACTGCAAATATATTGATGACTCCCAAATTTCACTCTGGGCTTCCCTTGTGGCTCAGTGGGAAAAAAAAATCTGCCTGCCAATGCAGGAGGCACGGGTTGATCCCTGGGTTGGAAAGATCCCCTGGAGAAGGAAATGGCAACACACTCCAGTGTTCTTGCTTGGACAATCCCATGAACTGAGGAGCCTGGAGGGCTACAGTCCATGGGGTCAAAAAGAGTTAAACAGGGCTTAGCTGTCTCTAGAGCTATTCAACGTGTTGACCAGCTATGAGATAAAGAGTTTGGCCAGAATGATGCATATCAACATACCATCACTTCCTTCCTTGAGAAGGTCTTTTTATTAAAAAATCAGCTGAACTAAACAGTAGGCACAGTGAAATAATTGATTTACAGTCTAGTAGCTCAGTCGGTAAAGCATCTGCCTGCAATGTGAAAGACCTGGGTTCAATTCTAGGGTCGGGAAGATCCCCTGGAGAAGGAAATGGCAACCTACTCCAGTATTCTTGCCTGGAGAATCCCATGGACAGAGAATTCTGGCAGACTAGAGTTCATGGGATCACAAGAGTCAGACATGACTTAGCACTATCTTTCTTTCTTTCTTTCAATTTCTTTAACTTGTCACACACCAGCAACTAAGAGTTTGCAAACATACATGGAGTAGGAAAGACATTTCTAACTGGATGTTTTCCATAAATGCTTGACCTGCCACCAAGGAAGAAGAATCAGCTAACAGACAGCCTCTTTCTAGACAAGTATGACAGACATGCTCATCACCACCACTGCTACTACTATACTTAACCACTTTTTCTGATACATATTATCATCACACAGGTCCCAAGTTCCTATATCTGTGCACAGATCTCCATATCTGACTCCCAGCATTGTGTGACCCTCCAGATTACTCCCCTCCTAACTTTGGAAACTTGGCTTTCCTATACAATTGTTAGCTCTGCTCTCATTTTTGCTTTGGTAACTCCACTCTTGCCCTGGTTCCATGGATCCCAATCTATACTTCATCAGACTTTCCATCAGAGATGAGAGTATCTTACTTAGAGCCCATAGTTTCTATGACCCCCAGTCAACCACACAGAGTCACGAACTCACAGATATGTGTGTGAAGTTAAATATACAACTGGGGATCTGCTCCACCTGGGAAACAGCTACAAGCCATATCCCCAATAAATACTTGGTTTCCTTTAAATAGTAGAGTTGGTTGGGCATTGACCTACATCTCAATTCCCAATCATAGTAGAAAATGATATTCTGAATTTTGGGAACTGTAGGTAAAAGGCTTTCGTTTTCAGCTGGTCCAGCAAGTCCAATCACCAACCCAACCAAAACTAGTTTCCCAACTAAGGGGCAGCCTAGAGACTGACTGAATATAAACTCTCACTGAGATGCAGTTAACAGCCATCACAAACTCCCAGTTTCTTCTCATTCTCAGCCTCTGTTCAGTGAAAATTCATGTTTTTACTCTTGTATGAAAAATTACATATACTCTGTACTTTATTTCCCACTATGATCATCAGGATTGTCTATCACCTAGTTAAGACCTACTTGTCTTTCAATCATAGCTCAAATCTTCTGTGGCCTCTCAAATCTCCCCCCAACCTATCAAAACATATTCACTCATAGTATTTATTAAATTTATAATTTTTTATATCTGCTTATAATTGAATACCCATACATTTGTGATGCAACCACATGAATGGAAACTATACAAGGGCAGAGACCATGTCTAGTTTTCCTCACTCTATATCCACATCACTAGCACAGCAGTAATCACAAAGTAGGGACTCTGATAAATATTCACTGAGTGAATGACATGAATGAATTACCAGCACGGATCACTTCCTGCTAATCCCTGACCTCTGAAAACAACTCTGTAGCCCTATTGTGACTATTTAGTCACAAAGTAAAACCAAAAGGGCTTACAACTGAGTCCAATTCAAAAAGGGCTACAAAATGAAGATAGAATTCTTTCCAATCCAACCTCAGTATGAATACACAATCGTATCTGTCAGTTTATAAAATGTCCCTATTATGTTTTTGGTGATTATTGAATAGGATCTGTGCTAGTTTGTTCTCGTGTCAACTTGGGTACACTGTGAACTACATTTCCCCAAATCCTATTCTCTGAATGATGTTTGCTCAGAGTTGGCCAAAAGTGAGTCTGTATGAGATTTCAATGGCAAAAGTCTGAACCAGTAGCCATTACACCAAAAATGTCAAATTTGGTTAGATGCAGCGTGCAAAAAAGGAATGTCACTTGCCACCTACATCTACAAGAATTGAGTCATCAGCCACTGCAGACACTGACCTAAAATGAATTCAGGGTGGAAACCAAGATTGAGGCACCCTGTGCTCTGGGAAAACTGGCAGAAATGGCCCTCAGATAGATATTTTCAGGAGAAAACTTTATGAATCCAGATTCTTACATCTTCCCATACTTAGAAAAGCACCAGAATCATTAGCTAAGATACCTATTCCTTGTGAATAACAGTAACCTTCTACCAAGATGTGTGCTTGGTTGTATGTATTCCTTCTCCAAAACCACTTATATACTGATCTTCCCCCTTACCTCTTTGAAACAGTTACCCAGAGCTCTCTGATAGGCTATTTCCTAGGCTGTAGTCCTCAGTAAGTCCCCAAATAAACTTAAAACTCATAGCTTTCATATTGTGCATTCTTTTTTCAGTTGACAAGTAAAAGACAGAGGTATCGGTAGGTTCCAGTTTGTCCTCACATTTTTCTGCTCCATCTCCAGCTTTTCTTTCCTACACCAGGATCACCACTGCGACCTCACAGAGGCAATATTATAACCATACAAAGCCAGCAATCTTCTACAGTCATCTACATCATTCCCCTTCACAACCCAGCTCTGGTAGCCTGACATGCCTACCTTTCAGATTTCCCCACAACTTTCAACACGTGCATCTGCTCCAGAGCTATTAGTGAACTTTCTGGTGATTTTTGAATTCTCCTTTTCATACTTTAATTTCCTTCCTGCAATATGTTCCTCTTACAGTTGTAAGAAGTCTAATTCTTACCATAGACTGGTACAGGATCTTAAATAATCTTCTGACTTGAGGTATCATTGACTTTTAAAAATATATATGGTGCCAGAGTACTTAGAAATATCTCACTTTGCCTTACTCTCACTTCCTCTATTTCCTGTCTCATCCATCCGCACTTTCTCATCTCCCAATGGGAAGGAACAGGAAAAGCTTTCAAATCCATTCTTACCTTTACTCTTTTTATTTAAAAAAAAAATTACTCAAGTAATACACGAATGCATTCTCATCAGAAAGTATGAGAGTATACCATAGTTAAAAAGTTCAGAATGTCAACGTACAGATGCATAATATATAAAGTAAACATGAAAGCCTCTCCTCATCATTCTCCATACTATACCACACTCCAGAGATAACCTCAATGCTGAAAATTTTGTGTACAGATTTTTCCTATGCATGTGCAAACATAATCACAGAATTTGTTTTTTTCCTGCACAAAATTGGATCATACTTCATATGATTTTATGCTACCTACTATTTTCATCTAAAAATATGTCTTGGAGATCTCTCTATGTCAGTATGGATAAATCTATTTCATTTTATTTACAGTTGCAGAATAGTATTTCATAGCAAGGAGGTACAATAATTTATTTAGTCTTTCCAATACAGATGGACCATTAGGTTGTTTACAATCTTTTAGAACTATAAACATCCTTGTATAAGTCTCCTTGTGCAGATGTGCAAACATTTTTATAAACAAATATGCTGCATCAAAGTATATTTGCATTTTAAATTTAGTATAATAGTGCCAAATTACCCAACAGAATAGCCATATCAATTTACATTCCCACCAGTAGTGTGTGAGAATACGTTTCCCTCATCCTAGTCAACATAACATATTATCAATCCTTTATAATTTTTTGCCAACAAAATGGTCAAAAAAATCTAACTATTGTTTCATTTTTTAATTCTCCTGATTAGTAGTGTGAAAGAGCATCTTTTCATATGCTTATTGATCATTAGTATTTACTCAATGAATTGCCTATTCATACCTTTGCTCATATTTCTTTTTTAAAAACTTTTTATTTTATTTATATTGGAGTATAAGCCAATTAACAATGTTTTGATAGTTTCAGGCAGACAGCAAAGGGATTCAGCCATACACATATACGTATCCATTCTCCCCCAAACTCCCCTCCCAACCAGGCTGCCACATGCTTTGCTCGTATTGCTAATGGGTTGTTTGTCACTTTCTTAATGGTTTGTAGAGCAGTTGGTATGTTATGGATGTTATAATTTGTGTTTGTATATGTTGTAAATATTTTTCCAGTCTCAAACTCAAACAGTAACAAGGTCTAGGAAGGTAATGTGATTGTGTAACGGTCACCAGGTGTAAGACACTAAGGAATAAGGCAATAATGTCCAACTAAGGCTATTAACATTTTCCCCAAATACTTAAAGCTCCATGCAAGAAAAAGTATATTTGCATGTATGGTAAAATGGACCTATGACATCACTCTTTACATGAATAACTTCTTCATATCAAATTCTTTCTTTGAATAAGTCCCTGGTCCAAGTAGTTCTTTGGACCAGCCTTGAGTACTGTGTTTTCTGAGCCCAGAGATGAAATACCCAAGTTATATTTTGTCCATCCAAGTGATCCCTGTGACATTAGAGAAGGGAACAGTTGTTCTGAACTAGAAGGATCTCGGGCTTCCCTCATAGCTCAGTCAGTAAAGAATCTGCGTACAATGCAGGAGACCTGGGTTTGATTCTTGGGTCGGGAAGATTCCGTGGAGAAGGAAATGGCAACCCGCTCCAGTATTCTTGTCTGGAGAATCCCATGAACAGAGGAGCCTGGCAGGCTACAGTCCATGCAGTCGCAAGAGTCGGACATGACTTAGCAATGAAACCACCACCACAGAAGGATCTCTGTAAATTATGCCCAGTTTTTCCTTCCAGGCTATTATAGTAGTCAATATCCTTAGGGGGAAAAAAGATATATCTGGTTACCTACTGTTGCAGCAACATTCCAAATGTTAAAGACTTCAATTCCACTCCCACACGGGTTATCTTGACCCATCTCAGTCATTCAGCATTAATAACAGCAATTTTGAATGTTTAATATGTCAGGTACTCCTTTATTCCTCAAAGCAAACCCCAATTTTACAGATAAGAAAACTTAGAAGCAAAGAGATTGAATAACTTTCCCAAGATTATAGAACAAAGCCAAGTCATGGAAGCAACCTAAATGTCCATAGACAGAGGAATAGATAAAGAAGTTGTGGTATATACATACAATGTAACATTACTCAGTCATTAAAAAGAATGAAAAGTGCCATTTACAACAATGTGGATGGACTTAGAGATTGTCATATTGAGTGAAGTAAGTCAGACCAAGAAGAAATATCACATGGCATCCCTTATATGGGGAATCTATAAAGAAATGGTACAAGCAAATATCATTTACAGAACAGAAACAGGTTCACAGACTTAGAGAATGAACTTATGGTTTCCAGGGCAGAAAGATCAGGGCGAGGGATAGTTAAGAAGTTTGGGATCGACATGTACATGCTGCTATATTTAAAATGGTTAACCAACATGTACACGCTGCTATATTTAAAATGGTTAACCAACAAGGACCTACTGTGTAGCATAGTGAACTCTGCTCAATGTTATGTGACAGCCAGGATGAGAGGGGAGTTTGGGGGAGAATGGATACATGTATATGTATGACTGAGTCCCTTTGCTGTCCACTTGAAACTATCACAACATTGTTAATCAGCTATACTCTAATATAAAATAGAAAGTTAAAAAATGATTATAGGCTAGTAAGTAGCAAAGTCAGATTTTTAATTTCTATCAGTATGATTAAAAAACTTCTGCTGTTAACCAGTATACCTTCTTCCAACAGCATTAGAGCCATCCTGACCTAGAAAGATCCACGACAGAGTTTACCTCCATTGGTGCAGCTTCTTCTCAAAGCTGGATCCAGTCAAATTCAACTATCTTGCCAGGGAATGGGAACTGCTATAGATTGAACCCAGCTTTCAGTGGAAGAAGTACTACATTGAGAAGATCAGCAACTCAATGATCACTTTCCAGCTGTGGGACCTTGAGTGAATTATTTAAATTCCCTGGAAAACCAATTTCTCAATAAGAAATTAAAAAAAATAGTAGTGCCTAATTCATTCGGATTTTGTGATCGTTGCATAAGCCAATACATATAAGGAAGTTACCAAAACCCTTGGCTCTTAAGTGTTCAAAAATGTTCACAATAATATCATTATACCAGACATCAAAGGGCCATTCTGCTACCACAGACTATCCAGCTTCCTGATCTCTGGCCACTGCCTCCAGTTCATGCTCTAATCCTTAAAAGTATTCCTTAAAACTCTCCACATCTGAATACACCTATCTAACTGTCCAACAAGCTGAACTAAAAACAAGAAAAAAATGGAAAAATCATTTTTAAAAATGTTTGCTGCATTTGAAGGAAACTCACTTCAAATTTTACCAAAGCCTTGGCAAAGTTTTTTTTTTTCAATTTCAAGAAAAATGAAATCGCATAAGTATCAAAGCAGGAAAAAAAAATTAAATGCTAGTATAAACCCATTTTGGGCTTCCCTGGTGGCTCAGCTGTAGAGAACCTGCCTGCCAATGCAGGAGACATAAGAGAAAAAAGTTGAATTCCTGGGTTGAGAAGATCCCCTGGAGAAGGGCATGGCAACTCCCTCCAGTATTCTTGCCTGGAGAATCCCATGTACAGAGGATCCTGGTGGGCTACAGTCCACAGAGTCGCACAAAGTCAGACATGACTGAAGTGACTAAGCAGCAGCAGCAGCATAAACCGATTTGCTTGTAAGTCTCCAGATCCATCTCCTGCCTTTCCTTCACTGCCCTGGGAAGATGACCTATACAGACTGTATTACAGAGCTTCCATGGTTTCTAGTTTCTAGCTGAGTTTGGAAAATGGGAAGAAATGGCAGGACATCTAAAAGTAGCAGGAGAGTGAAATAAGGGCACTTACTCCCCCATAAGTCTCCCCTCTCCCCAGCCAGTCTATCACTTTGGTAATATTTGTGCTTTTCTATCTATGATGACAGCACCTATTTGGCAGTCCCTCTTTCATAGTTTTCTGTCTTACCTGCTCCTAGTAACTCTCATGCATTCAGGCCTATCATTAGTAACAGCTGCCTGCTGTTGCTACACTTGGTCATCTCACTATCCTTCGTGAGTTCCTTAACCTGTCCATAACTCTGTAAATAGTCTCATCATTAAACTATCCTTAGTTAAACCTCTTGAGTATTCCATCTCTTTCCTGCTGTACCCCCTGATCATTACACTCATGGCAAGATCAGGGAAAAGAACAGAAATGGCTTCAGATTATTTTAATGAGAAAAGTGGAACTGTGGAAGACAGGCATCTTGGAAGGAGCTATATTTCTAAAAGGATGCAGCTATTTTCAGAGATGAAATACAGAAGCAGAAAGAGAACAAATAAGAAATGCCCCAGCTCCTCTATCCTCCTGCCCTCTATTCCCCTCCCAGTGCCTCCCATTGAATAAAAAATGGAAACTAGCCAACAAAGGAGCCTGGGGAAAGCAGTCCACAAGGGGGTCAGTCCTTCAAGGCCCAGAGCAGGATGATAATGGCTCAGGGTTGGGAGCAAATAGGTAAAACCTAGTACAACCCACTTGTCCCTTTATAAGAGCAAGGAATTAGTCTGTTTTGTCCACAGCTATATTCTCGATATCTGCAGCAATCTTTGGCATATGCAGATGCTCAAAGAAGATTTTTGAATTATACAATGGAATGCTATTCAGCCAAAAACAAAAAAAGAAGGAAATTCTGCCATTTGGGATAATGTGGGTGGATCTTGAGGGAATTATGCTAAGTGAAATAAGTCAGGAAGAGAAAGACAAATACTGTATAATCTCATTTACATATGGGATTAAAAAAAATTCCTAGAAACAGAGATCAGATTTGTGGTTGCCCGAGGTAAGGGTTGAGGGTGGGGAATAGGTGAAAGTGATCAAAAGATACAATCTTCCAGCTATAAGATAAATAAGTTCTGGGATGCAATTTACAGCATGGTGGTTATATTTAACAATATTGGATTGTATATTTGAAAGTTGCTAAGAGTAGATCTTAAAAGTTCTCACCACAGTGTGGAGTGGGGGACTTTGTAGTTATATAAGGCTCTAGGTGTTAAACTTGTGCTGATCATTTCACAGTATATACATATATCAAATCATTATGTTGTACATTCTAAACTTATACAATGTTGCATGTCAATTATATATCAATAAAACTGGAAAATTTTTAAAAAATATTTTGAATGAATGAATGCTGAAAACAATGGAAATATAGCTATGAAGTATTAAGGGGAATTTTATATAACCCAAGAATTCTATGCTTAGAGAAGTTACCTCTCATATGTAAAAGCAAAAAAAATTCTCAGATATGCAGGGAGTCAGGAAATACATCATTCATGGATCCTTCTTGAAAGAAACTAGGACATTCAGGTTGTCCAGGAGATGCATTAAAATAAGAGAGCAAGAGTGAAGTAGGGTTTAAAAGGAATAGTATTTAGTCTCTCTTTCTAAGAATGTATCTTAATGAAAAAATTCTGAAATGCAAATAAATATCTCTACACAAATATGTTTGTGGCAGACTGCTATCTCTCTGAATCTCTAAATCTTTCTTTTTCCTCCATAGTTATAGAAGTGCCAGGCATATGACTGCTCAGCTATGCTTCATTCAAGCTTCACTTGATTGTGTGTGGTTGTATGACCAACAAACACAAGCAAATGTGTATGCCAACATTTTTAAGAAGTAGGCATACCTCTTCTCTGCTCTATTTCCTCTGTCACTCTGAAGATGATGTTCAAGTGACAGTTAATGAAAAAGAGAGAAGAAATCTTCATTTCTGAATGATAGCATTAAGTAGTACCGTGACCTGACTCAAAATTCATTCCATTACTTGAAATGAACTTCTCTGATTTGAGCCATTTCATGTTAGGCAGTCTATTCATTACAGCAGTTGGCATTATCCTAATTAATGCAATGCTCATTGTAGCAACACTGATATTTAAAACTATCAAAATAATGTAATATGAGGAAACTTCCAAACAATGGAAAATGATGCAGTCCTCACAAAGTTTGTTTATAATAACTCATAAGACCTAGGGAAAAGCTTATTACATAACATTAATAAAACAAAGCAATATACATATACATACACAGTATAATTTAAGTTATGCAAAGTACATTGATTGTAAAAAAAAACTAGAAGGAAATAGGCCAATATGTTTTTACCAATTGCCTTTTGATAGTGAAATTGTGGGTGCTCTTTTCCTGGTTCACTCTTTGTCGTACTCTCCAAATTTTCTGCAGTCATCATGCATCATTCTTATAATCACAAAAAATAAAATGAAAATTTGATTAAGACTGTAAAGATTAGGTGGAGAACATTGAAAATGTTTAAGACATGATGCTATGAGAAAAGAGCAGAACAGAGAATCTATGTTCATTTCATTTGCAACCATGTTAAAAAATGTGTTTGCAAGTTGCAGTTACAGAGGATGAATAAGTCTATTGAGATCTAAAATGCAGCATGATGACTATGGTTAATAATACTGTATTGAATATTGGAAATTAGCTGGAAGTGTACAGTTCAGTTGTTCTCATCACAAAAAAAGTGGTAACTATGTGAGGAGATGATATATTAAGTCTGACTGTAGTAATCATTTCACCATGTACATGTACAGTAAATCATCATGTTGTGCACCTTCAATATATATAATTTTTCTTAAAAATAAAATTAAAAAACAAAGTTAAGATGCCTATGCATTTGGATGCAGACTATAAAGGAAAATGCAAAAGTGAAACTAGCTGTTGTGTTAGATGATTTGTTTAAAACTTTTCCTTCAATATTATCATAACATCATTTCATTCCAATAAAAACATGACATAGTTTTAAACCTACTTATTTAGCCCCAAATATTTACACTCCCTAGTGTATATTAAACTAATTGCTGTGATTTGAGCCTCAGCTGTGTGTGAGGTTTTTCTGGATCAGCTACCTCATGGGCTTCAATCTAGAATTTTTAAAGTTCATTCCTCAACTCAATTTATCCTTGAACCAATCATTCCACCAGATTAAAGGAAGAGTTACTCAAAGGACAGGAAGAGGCATCGCTGGTGATGTGTGTGTATTTAACCTAATATTCTCCTGGCTATTTGCCTCCATGTCTTTTTCTCATTTCTACTAGAGTATAGCTAACGTTCCAGGGCTGTTTGCAAGTTAATAAAAGAGATGACACTGAATTGTTAGATGTCCTCTGGGGGCTAGTGATGGGCTTTTGACTTTGCCATACCTTCCTGCGATCCTGGTGGCTTACAGCCTATTAGTGGGATGCCCCGTAGACTGAGACTGTTTTGCTTGGAAAGGAGTCTCACTCTTTCTTTTCTTGCTCTTCCACACAAGCACTAGATATAGTGTAAAAATGCTGCAAACACATACTGATTTCTCCAGTACCCAATTGAACTCTGACCAGCCATCTGCTGCCCCTTTGCCTCTGGTTTCTGGTCCATCCCAGCTCAGCTGAAATGAAAATCGACAAAACCTTTTTTATGTGAAACAAGCTGGAAAGATAATAATGAAGGTGTCTGTGGTGTCTACTAGAACAAGGAGAAACTTCAGACATCTTTCTTGCCTGCATCTTCATTGTGTGACTTCTGTTCTGCTGCAGAGCAAGGACATTACCCAGCTGGCACAATAAATCCTCTCTACTGAGGTAGAAGAGCTCAGATGAATGGCACCCAAAGAGTTCCAGCCTGGAGCTTAAGATCACTTGTCCTTTGTTGCAGTCCTTTCCCCCTCAAAGAAAAAGCAAAGGTGTCTGCTTAATTGGAAACTGTTTTTGTGTGTACATCCCTAGGACTGCCTCCACTCTGCACAAGAGAATTTACCCCCCACCCAAGATTGTTTTCTTAGAATAATCTATGGATTATTTGAAGAGACCCAATAACTGGGGGGAAAAAGGAATATCTGATCAAAGCAGACTGATGAGAAATTGACATTTTCAAAAGAAGAAAAATATTCTCGGGTTCATCAAGCTTGCAGGGAAGGTCAAAAGAACTGCTAAGTCAGAAACACTCTTACTTTCAGGCAAAATATCTGCAGCACTTCTAGTCCTTTCCAAAGGCACAGTGTTGACACGGCAAATAACGGAGACTATTCACTGACTGAAGAAGAATCTTATCATATCCTTGGGGTGAGTTTTCCTAAAGTTCCTACTTTAAAAAAGGCTAGTCATCCTTCACAAAACTGTAAAGTCAGTAATTTGGCCTTCACTTTTCCAGTCTTTCTTTTCTTACCTTCCCAGTGCCCACCAGTTCTAGTTTCAAGCAGGCAATACTCTTGTGCTCTATCCTTCATTTCCACTAAGAAATTCCACTCTCAAAAAAGGATCTAACACCTCTGTGTAACTGTGGTCAAGGCCCCTGTTAGGAAGATTGAAAGAGTCAAAGAAGGATTATTAAATGCAAGGCTCTGGCACTTTTTAAAATAATTTAAGCCATCTGCCAGTAGGTGGGAGAAGTGATATATTTTTAGGAATACGACCCCTGAAATCCTACCCCTCGGGCTTCTACTCTTCTGTCTACAGCTAATTTTGAGGTTCAAGCTAATTCTTCAGGCATAAAACCCCTGGGGCCCAGATGAATTGTTCCAGCAGTATTTCATCTTCTACTTCCTTTTGGGTGAGGCTCAACTCGCTGATGAAGTTCTGGAAAATTATGGTTGATTACCCCTCGTGTTCATCAGTCTGAAACTGTTACTAATCTGTTGGTTATGAGTTGGGTCTAACTTTGGCCAATAAACTGTCCTTATTGTAAAGAATCTAACTCTAAACTTAAATTCCAGGCAGAGACCCATAAAAATTGATTGCTTGGCATTAAAAAGATACTCTCCTTGGAAACTCAAAAGAAGGTAAAGTCATCATTGGAAGGGTGGGACTTGGTAGAGGTGAAGAGCAGACCTGGAGACAGGTTTCACTGTGATCACAAATTTCCAGCAAGTCTGAAGTAGCTTACAAAAAAAAAAAAAAAAAGGATTATTCCATCCTCAACTCCCACATATTAAAGAAACTTTTCATGGTCACGTTTCTCTCCCGGGACTGCAACCTCTTCCAACCACACCACACCCTTGCACTATGCAGGCCAATAAGAGTTAAATTGAGATTCCTCTTGGGTCCCATGAGGGTCTGATCTTGCCAAGTTTTTCAAGTGGAAAGTTTCAGATGTTTCTGTTTCTGATCTAATGGCAAGGCCCCTCTGCCTTACTTTCTGTTCCCTTAATGCACTCCTCTGCTTTTACCTTGGGGTGGAATAAAAGTAGATCCATACGAAGGATAGGAGTGGAGAGTGGTTATCTTACATATTCTTGTGCTCTTACTCATATAACTCTTCATCATCTCAGGGGCTATATCTTGCCTCAAGTCTTTTCTTAGTGGGTATTGTGCCCCACATCTTTTCTTATGATTTTAATTTCCCGTTCTCTGATTGCCTTTGAGATCTCTCCCTCCTCAGCTTCTTTAGCCTCCCACTAGTCTGTGGATCAGTTATACTATTCAAGGATCACATTCTCTCTTATAACTCATTCTTTTTCTCTAGTTTCTTTAACACCAGTGTTTACCTCCCTCTATCTATGCTCTGTGGCTCTCACAATCCTGAAGGATTGAAGAAGTACAAGGAAATTCAAATAGTCAAAATACAAAGCAAATGAAATACCCCAATGTGTTGGGGTAGCTATTTAGCCTGAACCAATTCTATAGGAAGAAGACACTTTTGTGAGGAGAAGCCAAGGACCTTGATTTCTTGACCCGTAAGAGCTCCAAATCCATGTGGAATGGCAGATGGAAGCCAAGGACTCAGCTCCGTGTATGCTCTCCTTTAAAGAAATGCATTTTTTGAGATCTCTTGAGAAAGTTAATATGAAGTAGTGATAAGCATTTGTCAATCCCCTGCTGTGCTCCTGCCATCTGCTCTCCGGAGCTTAAGGGAAAAATCACAGGCTTATGACATCTAGGGCGTTGCTTTTCCTCATCAGAGAGCAATGGGAAGCTCCCTCTCTACATGTCTAGTCCTATGGAGGCTGAGGTGTGGCATTGCTCACCCACCCCAGGCAGCACTGTTCAAGAAGACGCCATCTGGAACTCAGTTTCCTTTTGATGTACTTAAATGTGTTCGCACACTGGTAGAAATGAATCACAGCCTATCTAAGGACTGCTGTGCCCTAAATAAGGAATCTAGACTGAAGCTTGCCAAGAGGCTAATTAGAGGCACTAGTCATGCGACCTGTTCTTACTCTAAACCATCTAGCAGGAATCACTATCCTTGCTGGAGGGACATTCAGCCTTCAGATACTGTCCCTGGATTACTCAAGTGCAGGAAGGGAGTTCTGTACATTAGAATTGCCTCCTGATGTAGCTCTTGAGTTTGCATTCAAAACAGTCCGTAATCTTGTCCCCTTTGCACTCTGAGCCACCAGCTGAGCAAGTGGGAACAGTAGGACTAAAGAAAGAGCATCTTATATACTTCTTTGATGACATAGGAAAATATCTCCAGAAGAAATAAAACCGAAAACAAAAATCAAGGAAACTAGACTGTGGCACCCAAAAATAAGACAGCAGGATAAAAGTCCAAATATAAAGTGCTACTCAGGATACATCCCACAGGAAATAAAGCTGCACATACCTACTGGCAGATGAAATTCATGGCCAAAGCAGCAATTGATGGTATTAAAGTGTACCATCTTTTTGCCTTTTCATACTCTTCACGGGGTTCTCAAGGCAATAATACTGAAGTGGTTTGAATCATGGCATCCAGTCCCATCACTTCATGGCAAATAATTGTGAAAACAATGGAAAGAGTGACAGACTTTATTTTCTTGGGCTCCAAAATCACTGCAGATGGTGACTGCAGCCATGAAATTAAAAGATGCTTACTCCTTGGAAAGAAAGCTATGACCAACCTAGACAGCATGCTAAAAAGCAGAGACATTACTTTGCCAATGAAGGTCCATCTAGTCAAAGCTATCATTTTTCCAGTGGTCATGTATGGATGTGAGAGTTGGACCATAAAGAAGGCTGAGTGCCAAAGAATTGATGCTTTTGAACTGTGGTGTTGGAGAAGACTCTTGAGAGGCCCTTGGACTGCAAGGAGATCAAATCAGTCAATCCTAAAGGAAATCATTCTGAATATTCACTAGAAGGACTGATGCTGAAGCTGAAACTCCACTTTTTGGCCACCTGATGTGAAGAACTGACTCATTGGAAAATACCCTGATACTGGGAAAGATTGAAGGCAGGAGGAGAAGGGGATGACAGGAGATGAGATGGTTGGATGGCATCACCGACTCAATGGACATGAGTGTGAGTAGGCTCTGGGAGTTGGTGATGGACAGGGAAGCCTGCAGTACTGCAGTCGATGGGGTCACAGTCGGACATGACTGAGTGACTGAAGTGAACTGAAAGGGTATCGTCAAGGTTGAGAAAAGAAGGTAGTGAGTGAAAAGTGGACTCTTTCAGGAAATGGTAAATATAAATACTATTAAGGAAGCAACTGCTCTTGCCACTGACCTCCATATTGATGAATCCAATGGAAAAGTCTCTATCCTCTTCTTAACTGCTCAAAAATATTCAATATGGCTAAATGTTTCCTTCTTATTGATGATCCTTACTCCCCTTGCTTCCATGACACCACACTCTTCTACTTACTCTTCATCAGTCTCCTTTTCTGGATCTTCCTCTTCCTACCAGCTGAATGTGATACAGCCCTGAGGGCTGAACTCTGACTCTGTTCTCTTAAGAATAAATAAGAGCATAGCAGGTAAGAGAATGGACTCAGAAGCCAAACTTTCCAGTTTTGAATCTTATCTACTACTAACTAACTCAGTGTGAAATTGGGCAATTTGCTTAGTCTATAGGTGCCTTAGATTCTTCATCTGTAAAGTAGGGATAATAATAGCACCTACCATACAGTTTTGTTGTGGAGATTGTAGAGATTAAATGATTTAATATATATAAAGAATTGATTTATTATATATGTATATATAAATATATATTTATTATATAAATATATTATATATTAAATATATATATATATTTTTATATATATCATTATTAAAAATGATTTAATATATATAAAGCACTTTGAACAGTACCCAGCATATAATAAACACTACATACACATTTACTATTATTATCATTACTATTATTATTGCCATTACTATTATCATTATTATTTCCTTTTCTAGCTATATACTTCTTCAATAGTCTTATCCACTTTCATAAAAATTAAATACCATCCATAGTCAAATGACTCATTAATTTATATCACCCAATTCTGACCTCTCCCATGACATCCAAAATCATAAACCTAATTGTTTGTTTGACATATTCTCTGACATCTAATTGGCATTTCAAATTTAATATCTTATTCAGGTTAGGCTGCTATAGCAAAATACCATAGACTGGGTGTCTTAAACAGCAGACATTTATTTCTCACAGTTCCAGAGAAATCCACAGGCTGGGAAATCCAACATCCAGTTTCCACCAGATTCAGCTGTTGACAAGCACCGCCTTCCTAGCTTGTAGATGGCTGCCTTCTCACTGTGTTCTCATATGACACAGAGAGAGAGAGAGAGGGTGGCAGAGAAGGAGAGCTCTGTACTCTCTTTCTTAGACCCCATTCTCATGACCTCAGCTAAATTAACCACATCCCAAAGGCCCCACCTTCAAAGACTACCACACTAGATGTTAGGGTTTTAAGATATAAATATGATAGGTGGGGGTGGGGTAGATACAAACATTCAGTCCATAATAACATGTCTCAAATGTAACTTCTGCTTTTCCTCCCAAGCCTGCTCTTTCCCCAGACATCCCTGGGGATATGTTTATTTCAATAAACCTACCACTATCCACTTAGTTGTTCAAACCCAAAGTTAGGAATTATCCTTAATTCCTCCATTCTTGTCATCCCCAATATCTAATCCATTCTTCAGTTATAATTGTCCTACCTCTAAAAGATATTTCAAATATGACCATTAATCTCCATTTTCATTGTTTCCACTCTAGTTCCAGCTGTTGGAACTTCTCACCTGCACAATTTTCAATTGAATTTAGTTATTGAATATAACTATTTCAATATGCTATTAATGGGTTTTCATTCTTCTTGCCCCCATCCCTTAAAATCCACACATCACACAACAGCCAAAGTGAGCTGTTAAAAAATATTAATATAAATCACATTATGCCACTCCTTCACTTATAGCTTTTTATTGCATTTATATTAACCAAAAACCCATAACAGGGACTGCAGGAGCCCTAATGATCTGGTCTCTGCCTGTCTCTCCAAACTCATTTTCTAACTCTCTGCTCCTCACTTACTAGGTGCCAACCATCTTGGCCTCCTTCTCTTCTCTGAACACTTTTATCTCTTTCAAAATTCAAGGTCCTTGTATTGACTATTCCTTCTTCATGAAATGGTCATTCCCAGGCTCTTCATGTAGCTAGCCTCCTCATCCTCCAAGCCTCAATGTCAACGTCACTCCTAAGGGACCTTTCCTAACCATACTTTCTAAATAAAATAGCCCTCTGCTGCTGCTGCTGTGAAGTCTCTTCAGTCGTGTCCAACTCTGTGCGACCCCATAGACGGCAGCCCACCAGGCTCCTCTGTCCCTGGCATTCTGCAGGCAAGAATACTGGAGTGGATTGCCATTTCCTTCTCCAATGCATGCATGCATGCTAAGTCACTTCAGTCATGTCCGACTCTGTGCGACCCCCATGGACAGCAGCGCACCAGGCTCCTCTGTCCACAGGATTCTCCAGGCAAGAATACTGGAGTGAGTTGCCATTAAGTAGCCCTCTAGTTATTCTCTATTTATTTACTTTATAAATGTTTTATATTTATTTTTAACTTGCTTACTCATTCATTTCGTTCCCCTCCTCTACCAGAATGTAACTCCACAAGATGGGAACTCTGTTTGTCCACTGTAATTACCCCACAAATATTGTAATGCCTGGCACAATCAGATGCTCAGGAACTATTTGTTGAATGAATGAATGGATAGACTGATGAATGAATGCAAATATGTACTGAATACCTTTACTGTTCTAGGTGCTTCATGAACAACAGCTTATGTAATTCTCAGAATAAGACTCTGAAAAATATTTTTCACTGCACAAAGGAAGAAACTGGTTCAAAAAATTGTATAATTTACCAGGATAACACAGCTAGGCAGAGTCAGCCTACAACTCCAAGTCTTCTGATTCTAAAAGTCTTACACTTTCTGCTTCAGCAAAATTCATTCATTCATTAAACAGTTACTGAACATCTATTTTGCACCTCTGTTCCAGGCCCTGGGGATAGAGAAATGAATGAAACACAACCTCTGCTCTGCAGAGTTTTCACTCTAGTTGTGGATACAGATAAGCAACTGGATAATTACACTAGTGGCTATAAACACTACATTAGCTATCCTAGGGGAGGCAGTAGAGTGTCTGAGTTCCTGGGTTTTGAATTCCAGCTTTGGCACTTCCTAACTTTGTAATTTTTGGCAAGTTGCTTAAGCTATGCCTTAACCAATGCTTCTGTTTCTTTATCTGTAAAATGGGAATTATAATGGATAGAGTGTCAATATTACAGAATGATTGTGAGGATGCAATGAGTTAATACACGTAAAATGCCTGACACATAAGAAGTATGCAATAAAATATTAGCTGTTGTTAGAGGTGCTTAAGAGTAGAGACAAGACCAGTAGAGAAGGGTCCATTGATAGCTTCCCAGAAGAAGGAAAGATATCTGAGCTGAGCTTTGAAGGAATAGCAGAAACAGTGGTCCGTTAGGTTTAGAAAGTTGACATTCTGGCAGAGGAATGACATTCCAGGTAGAGGAAAACATTCCAAGGCTGTTTTCCTGCCAGCCTATTTCAGGTTCATCAGTCCAATTTTTTCAGAAACCTGACACTGTGAACCCTGTTCTTTCTTTAAGCTAAAGTGGCTTTCACATATATCATGTGACTTTAGTGATGCTTCCAGGATCCCAAAGATGTATGAAATGAGACTGAAGAGAGCAGCAGAAGCAGCAGGAGCTCTGGATAAGCCAGGATGGATAAAGGCAGGACATGAAGAAGCATACTCTCTGCACACTGGTCTCTGTCCAGGTGCCTGGCCGCTGGGAAGGTGGCCAAGGAGGACAGGGAGACAGCCAGAGAGAAAACCACGGTCTCAAGGGAGGGGACTGCTGCTCAATTAAAACCACTAGAGCCGGTGAAGCAAAGAGAGGTGGAAGCAGAATAAACATAAAGAAAATTTAAAACTCCACAAAGGATGCACTCCCAATGAAATCAGTTTCCCAAGCAAAGTTCTAGCAATTATTTAAACAGTTCCTTTCAATCACATTTGCCATGCAGGCAACCTGCTGAGGCAAGCAAGCTGCTGCTGCTGTGCTGTGGTTATAACTTTTGTAGAGACATTTCTGGAAGAGCCCCATGGATAGACCAGATGCAAGACGGCTGGTGGGCCAAGGATCCTTGCCCTTGGCTTCAGCTCACATCAGAGATTTGAAGGGGAAAAAGAGGCGACCAGCCTGCAGCCCAGTTTGTAACTCTGAGGAAAGGCAAGCCTGATGTTTGTCATTCTAAGCTCATAAAGAGAATTTTTAATGTCTCCTGATGCCTCTTGCTTGACAACATCTGAAAGAATTGGCCAATGCAATGTGACATTCTGGTATCTAGAATCAGGACATAATTCCTTGCTGGAGTCCTTGTTCTATTTCCCTAGGATGTGCAGGGTTTGATGATGATGATCAGTGGTATTTGGAGCCTGCCTTGATTTTTATGCATTCATGATTACAGTCTGTATGCAAACTTGATAGTATTCCCTTGCTTTCTGACAGCAGCCAGAGGAGTTGCAGCCATAGTGGGGAGAAAGGAGGTAAGCCTACAAGCTTACAAAGTACTAAAGGCTTGGAAATTCAGAACAGGATCTTAGAAGACATCTCTTCTCTAGGGAAGAAAGTTACACCCAGGTTGGGCATTTGAGTTCCCAAAATTAGACAGTGAGTGACAAAACCCTGATCCAGTTTCAACAGGGAAGCATTGGCCTGAATGTAGTTTCTTTAATACAGCTAGGCACAGTTTTAAAAATAGAAGCTATGTGATTCATGTTAATTCTCTTGATTTTGCTTCAGTATGTTATTATTCTGTCAGGAGGGTCTGGAGAAAAGACTGTAATTTCTATGCCAACAGGTTACTGACCTGTATGGTTTCTGTGTGACACAGATATTTTGAAGGCTGCTAAGAGTAAAATTCAAAAGATTTAAGGTAACCTCCTTAATTGCAAAACAAACCAGTCCTTTTTGTCATTGTCTTCATAAGTCTTTCAGTTGGAGAACACCAAAGGCCTTTGAGCAGTTCTTACACTCCTCAACAAGTCAGCCAAACTAACTTGCTTCCTCTACCCTCTTTGTACCTAGTTCTCCCCCGCCTCGCCACTTCTTTCCAACATTTCCCAAGCCAACCACTGGCTCATTGCCCCTACCTTCCTCCAAAGTGCTCTCCCTAACCAGTACCCCATGCCCCCAGTTTTTATTAAGTACTTTCTGCATGCCAGGCACTGTGCTAGGTAATTTGCACATGCCATAACACTTAATACCCAAACTTTCCTCTAGGCCTCCTGCCCTTATTTTCAGCATCCAGACAAAATTTTCCTATCCCATGTCCCATGCTATCAAGGCCTTGCTTGAATTACCAAGGTAACAGCTAGTTATCTGTCAAATTAATCTCTGCTGAGATGTTAAATGACACCCTTCAGAGCACACTATGTAGACAACTGTAAACCCCTGTATTGGCCTTAATGGAAGCCTATGGTTTGCCCAAGGGTCTAATTCAATACTCTATATAATAATAGCACTCTCTATTTCTACAGCTTGTTAAAAGCCCTTTCACATAATTGCTGAATATTATCCTTTAGCTATATTGAGGTGTTAATGAGGAAGTTATTCACTACCTTATAGTACAAAGGTATGTTTAAGGTATTCCTTAATTGCTCCTAATTGCAGTCCTAACCTACTGTTTTGTCCCAGGTCTTGGCCTTGCTCTGACAAATCCTGTCTCATGGACAAAGGAGGTCAGAATTCCTGGTCCATCTAGGGGTTGTGGGGAGGATCAGGGGCAGTAAGAAAAAGTCCTGGAAAGTCAGGACTGCTGACAACACAATCTCCTGTGTCCCATAGTCTAATTCTGTAGGGGTCTGAGTCTCAGGTCACATTTCTAGCCCAGCCATTCCTGGCAACTGCAGCAGCTCACACAAACTACCACTTCAGGCTAAGGAGTTCAGCTTTAATCTTTATCCCCTCATTTATCACCGGCATAGTCTGGGTTAGGGAGGCAGATCTAACTAAAATACTGTGGTTGCCCTATCATAAAGGGCATACCTCAAGGAAGCTTTATGCAATCCACTCCCCATCACCACTGGCCTGACAGTGGGAGCTTCTTGAAGGTGAAGAAATGTCTCCTCTAGTGAGTGGACATCTGATAAAGAAGAAAGGGTAACAGGAACCATTGAAGTTAGAGGTCAGAATGGTAGAGCTAGAAGAAAATCTTGAAGCCATCTATTATAGATTAGTGGGTCTTAAACTTTAGCAAAACAGGATTATCCAGAGAACTCATTAAAACACAAATTTCTGGGCCCCACCCTCTAGTTTCTAATTCAGTACAATGATCACTTTTAACAAGTTCCCTGATGATGCTGAAACTTCTGGTCCAGGGATCACACTTTAAGAACCACTATGCTAATCTACTCTACACATTTCACAGATAAAGAAAAGGAGCCCCAGAGAAGGAAAATAACATCTCCATTTTACTGATGTGGAAATTAACCAGTGGTTTAGTAAGTTGCCCAAGACCACACAACTAGTAAGTGGTGCCTGCATGCTAAGTCACTTCAGTCATGTCCAATTCTATGCAACCCTATGGACTATAGCCCACCAGGCTACCCTGTCCATGAGATTCTCCAGGCAAGAATACTGGAGTGCATTGCCATGCCCTCCTCCAGGGGATCTTCCTGACCCAGGGATCGAACTTGCATCTACCTGCATCTCTTGCACTGCAAGCAGATTCTTTACCCGCTGAGTCACCTGGGGAGCCCCTAGTAAGTGGTACTGACTTTTAAATAAATCATGGAGCCCAATACTAGAACCTCTACCCTTCACTTTGCCACTTCTCTCTCTAAGGGTATGGCTTTTAGAGTCCTGGGTCTGCCATTTCCCAGCTGTGTAATCTTGAGTAGGTTACTCCATCTATAAAATGGAGGTAATAAAGATACCTATTTCCTGGGGTTATTGTGAGAACACAGAAAATATATGTAAAAACACATATGGGTTAACCATTAGCCCTGTATCTCACCATGGTTGCATGCTCAGTAAATGGCAGTTACTATCATCATCACGACTGAGGTTGTTCCTATTTTTAGTTGAGGAAGCCTGAAGATATCCCTTCTTTTGGCTTCCTGTTCCCAAGTGGAGAAAATCCATTAGTGTAAGACTGTTGACTTTTCTTCAGCTTCACATTTCCTCCTCCTCAAGAGAAGGAATTCCTATTGGTAGATTTGGGAGCCAGAACAGACCATGCATGGCCTATCCACTTTTAAGGGAAGGGGCTCTATTCTATTCATTTTCATAAATTCCCTATTGTGAGAAAGACCTAGAGTTTTCTTGCATTTCTTGGGTCTTGATGGGTATCTCTGCCTAATTCTGAAGGTTGGAATTAAGAAATCCACTTGGCAAACTCATCTAAGCCACCTTCTCTAGCACTTCCATTAGAAATAAAGTTCTATTGATCTCTACCTTCTTTACTTCTTTTGTCTCTCTCAATCAGTTCACAATAAGAGGATAAAGGGAAAGGATGCTATTTATTTGGCCACGTCAAACCTCCACATTTTGATTCCTTATTCATGTGAGTTAGTGAAATAGCTTTAACTGAAAGCTAAGTCTACGAACTCTTTCTCCAGGGCTTATTAACGATCCTGGCTCTATTATATTGAAAATGCCTTCAGGGCTGCATTCATTTTCTTCATATTTTATAGCACTTAATTGAGGTATAACATATACATAAATGTATACAAATCATAAGTGTGCATCTTATTGAATTTTCACAAACTGAACACATCCATGTAACCAGCACCCAGATCAATAATCAGCATATCAGAAGCTCTCTCATGCCTCCCTCCAGGCACTACCTCTCTTATTTCCTTCTTTTTTTAATAGAAAGATGAAATCTTCCATCAGTGAGCAAACTATTTACATCCCAACCATCACATAGTTGAATTAGGAAATCAAATCAACCCTCTCAATGTCCATTTGAATAAACAATCTCCTCTCCATAGCTATGCAATTTGAGCATCATGTAAATATTTCCAGCATCATGTAAATACATCCTGGGCAATCATTGGAATTGTCAATGTAGGATTCAAAGTCCTGCAAACATCTTCCCTTCATTTTCATTGGGAGCTGCAGTTCATTCAAGAATAACTCCAGCAGGTGGACCAGAAAATTGCCTCAAGCACCAGGGAAAAGTGAATAATGTTCCTGAACTTGGACAGGAGATAGTCTGAGGACTGTCACGCACCTCCTTGACCTTTCAGATCTTGTAGTCATACATATTATCCCTACATCCACACACAGTCACATACACACACACACACACACACACACACACACACAGATGGGATAGCAGCTGCTGAATGATAACCTTCTGCCATATACAAATTGGCATTTAATAAGTGCTTTTGTCAAGAAAGATATTGAATATTGAAACTTTGCCCATCTCAGAGATAGCTAAGATTCACATTTGGGATCCTAAATTGTCAAGTTTATTCTCAGAAAACCCTTTCATTAAGATCTGGGTGGAGAAAGTAGTTGAGGGCACTGGTGGCTTGCCGGCATACTTAGAATAAAAGTCAGACCCTTGGGACTTCCCTGGTGGTCCAGTGTTTAAGACCCCACGCTTAGAATGCAGGGGGCATGGATTAGATTCCTGGTCAGGGAGATAACATCCCACATGTTGTGTGGCCAAAAAATAAATTTAAAAATACATTAAAATATTTTAAAAAGTCAGACCTTTCATTGTGACCTACAGGGATCTACATGATTTGTTCACTCTCTTACTCTCTCGCTCCATCCCCAGTTATTCTGACTTCCCTCCTTTTCCCTGATGTACCTCTGTCTGAAATGCCCTTTATTCTTGATCTTTGCAGGCCAACTCCTAAGTCATCCTAGACTCAGGTTCAATGTCAGTTTCTCAGAGAAATCACTTGTAACCACTTCCCAATCAATTTCTCCTTATTTTATTTCCTTCTTGTGTACCTGTTGATTGTCCCCTCACTAGGAGGTAAGCTAGGAGGTATTAGCAGGGATTTCAACTGGCTGGTTCACAAGTCACTTTATCTCAGTATGTAGAACATCATTTGGCACATGTTAGATACACAATACATATTTCTTGAATGAGTGCATTAATGAATTATTCTAAACTTTCTGCACATCCTAAAATCACCAGATGTAATTCATAACATTACCCCTTAGCAAGCTCTGGAAAGTGTAGACTTTGAAATCTATAATCTAGGTACAAATGCTGAATTTTCCCATAACTAATAAAGTTGGGTGAACTTGGGAAAGTTTTTCAGCCTCTCTGAGCCTGTTCCCTCTGCTCTAAAATTATTGTAATCTTTGTTTCACATAGTTGTTGTGATGATTAAATCCCACAACATAATTAAAGCTCACAACACAGTGGGCTAGATCACAGATCTCAATACACAATCTTATTCTTCCTTCCAAACCATCCCTTTGATATTATATTCCTTTCCATATGCATCTATTGTTCTTCATCCAAGTGTGTGTAAATATTCCCCTCTTTCTCTACTTTTCCTTTGCTCACAAATTGTCCAAACCAAAGAACTATAGCAACAGCCAAAACTTTTAATGCCTCCTAAGGTCACATGGAAGAATCACCATCTAAGGTCCTGGTTTGTCACTTCTGCCTATCATCTGTCTCCTTCTACTGCCTCCTGCTGTTGTGAAGAAATCAAGCTGAAGTGCTGTAAGTATAGACTCTAAGTCATAATAAGTAATTCAGATGTCAAGGGTCTTGATCTGCCAATCTGAGGGCAGAGACACTGATTAGAAGGTTTAAAGGCTTCACTTATCATTTTTAAGAGTTTGTTCTTTCTTTCTTAAGAAATATCAGAAGACGTATCATTCTCCTTTCCTGTATGGAAAGCTAAGTGAGTTAACGTTAAAGGAATGCCAGCTACAACTGTACTAGGGAAATTTTTAGTCACTGTGGAGTAAGCACTAGAAGTCACTGTGGAAGTCATCTAATTCAATCCCTTCATTTTACAGAAGAATCAAGACCCACAGATGAGGCATGTCACTTGCTCCAGCTCACAGGGAGTTAATGACAGAATCAGAATAAAGACCCAAGTCTTTTGTCCCTTAGTTTGGTGTTCTTTTCACTCAACATCTCAAAGAAAGGATCAGGGCAGCTGACTCAAGTTTTGACAGAGAGACTGAATACATGTGTATTCCTTATATTTGTCATGGATACCTAGAAATGGTAACAAAATGTACCAATCAAGGTCCCGGCAAGAAAAAAGCAAACACACTCAAACTGAGTCATTTGAGGAGAGTTTAATAAAGGGATTATTTGCAGAGGTGAGGTAAACGAGATTATAAAGTACTGGTGGGAATGGGGGGGGGGGCGGGGGTAGTTATCACCTCAGGTCTGAAACAGAAACAGGAGAAAGCTGCTCCCAGAAGGGGAGAGAGAGTGTTCAATGGAGAGGGCTTCCTGTGACCTTTCCTTGATGGACCTAATCAGCTTACAGCATCCTACAGGGAAGAGGCTGGGGCAATACATATCCCAGGAAATATCCCAACTCCACTTTTTGCCCCTCTGGTTCTCCTGCTAATGTTCTCCACTGGTTTAATCCACACAGGAACCAGAGGAAAAGGAAGCCCAGTGAAGAAGTCCAAGGCAAGTCAGTCTTTGGAAACACAAGGGAGAAAAATAAAGTGAGGAATGGATCTGGAGAGGCAAAGGGAAGATCCTAGCACAGTTGACATGAGAAAAGAAACAAGCTTTTATGGAGCACCTATCACATCTCAGATAGATGTTTTCAGATTGTATTTATACATCACAACAAATCTTTGCCATATATAGGATCTTCCTCATTTTACAGATTAGAAAACTGAAGGTACATTGGGGAGGTCACTTGTTTAAAGTCACGCAACTAGTATTTGAACCCAGGTATTTGAACACAGCTAGTATTGGAACTCCAAAATCTGTGATGTTAATACATCACAGTATTACCTTGAGAATAATCAGAAATATAGAGCAGGCCTCTCCTGTGTCCCAGCAGGTTAAGAAAAAGGGAAAAGAACCCTGGTACAATTACTATCCAAGCAGCCTCAAGTATGTTAAGAAAACTACACCCACTACATGATTCTTCCTTAACTATTTTTTCCAAAGTGCCTAGTCTTTATCACCCCCCCCCCATTTTATAAACTCCTACTGAGGTGTTATTAATGGAAACAATTTTGTTAGCTAATAATTTAGTATTAACTAATATAATCATAAAGCACATCTACTTCCAGAGAAAGCTGCCTTTTAATAGAGAATTCCTCTCTTGTCATCTCACTTCCTTTCATACCTTTCTCAGAGTAAATATATAAAAGAAAGATGAATTCACAGAAGCAGACTTTAGAATGTCATTTGCAGGAGCTGGGGGGTGTGGGGAACAGTGAGATATTCATCAAAGGTACAAAATTTCAGGTATAAGATGAGTAAGTTCTAGGGATCTACTGTATAACACAGTGACTATATATATATATATAATGATTAGTAATATTGTACTGTATAGTTGAAATGTCCTGGGAGTATATCCTAAATGTTCTCACCAAAAAGAAAAGGTAACTATGTGACATGATGAATGTATTCATTAGCTTGCTTGTGGTAATCATTTAATAAAGCATATAAATATCAAATCACATAGTACAACTTAAATATATACAATTTTATTAGCTAACTATACCTCAATAAAGCTGGAAAAAATAATTTAAAAAGAAAACTTGAAAAAATTAATAAAAAGAGAGACACTGCTGAGTTAAAAGGCAGATAAGGGGGACAGTCCTAAGATGTCAGAAGAATAGGACAGGGAGACCACTTTCTCCCCCACAAATTCATCAAAACATAATTTGAACGCTGAACAAATTCTACAAAACAACTTCTGAACGCTGGCAGAGGACACCAGGCACCCAGAAAGGCAGCCCATTGTCTTCAAAAGGAGGTAGGACAAAATATAAAAGATTAAAAGAGAGACAAAAGAGTTAGGGAGGGAGACCCATCCCAGGGAGGGAGTCATAAAAGAGGAGAAATTTTGAAACACCAGGAAACCCTTTCACCGGTGGGTCTGTGGGGAGTTTTGGAATCTCAGGGGGCAACATAACCGGGAGGAAAAATAAATAAATAAATAAATAAACCCCACAGATTATGAGCCTAATGGCAACTCCCATCAGAAAAGTAGCCCAGATGCTTGCATCCGCCACAAGCAAGTGGGGGCTGAACAGGGAGGTGCTGGCTGCATTGCTCAGGGTAAGGACTGGGCCTGAATGCCCTGAGGACTCACGTGAGATAGCAAACCAAACTGTGGGATAGCCAGAGAGAGAGGAAAAAAGAGGAAAGAGAGAGAGAGAGAACTTTCCCGTGAAATGCTCTAACCTAAGGCACTGCTGGGCCTGCTCACAGAACAAAGGACTGAGCTAATACCAGAGGAGAGCTAGCCAGCTGGGGACTGGCCCACCCCCCACCAGAGGCAGAGAGGAAAACGGGCGACAGCCAGAGCTGGAAAGGGGCAATCTCGGCCCCAAAGATGGCATCCTCTACCTAACTGCGAGCAGGCTCCCAGTTGCTAACCAAGTCTTCCTGGGATCCTGGATGGTTGACATCTGCCAGGAGGGTCACAGCCAGAGATCAGCTCTCCCGAGGAGATACACAGACCACCTGGGACAGCGCTCCCATTGTGCACCCAGGAAACTGAGCAGCTGGGATGGTGGAGGTGATAAGACACACTGCCCTACCTGAGGAGAGTGTGCTCACCAAACACCTGGTCGCCTGAGCTGCTCGGACCTGGGAAGGGCACAAAATGCAGGCCCAACCAATTCTGTGCCTTTGTGGAGTACCCGAGAACCTGAACCTGAGCGGCTTAGACCTGGGAAGTGCACACAACCCAGTGCCCGCTTTAGATAGTTCCCCTGCAGAGCAACCTGCAGCCTGAGCAGACTGGGAAAGCACATACTCCGTGAGTGGGGGCAAACCCAGTGTGGCACTGTGAGCACTCCCCACACATGCCAGTGATATTTGTTTTCAGTGTTCCTTCCTCCCCACAGCACAACTGAACAAGTGAGCCTAAATAAGTGACCACCTTCACCCCCTTGTGTCAGGGTGGAAATTAGACACTGAAGAGACTTGCAAACATAAGAAACCAAAATAAACAGAGGGAACCACTTTGAAAGTGAAAGGTGAAACAGATTAAAACCCTGTAGTTAGCACCAACTACATTGGAAGGGGCCTATAGACCTTGAGAAGTATAAGCTGGGTCAAGGAACTATCTGAAACTGAACTGACCCCACACTACCCACAATAGCTCCAGAGAAATTCCTAGATATATTGTTACTATTATCATTTTTTTAATTTTTAAATTAAAAAAAATTTCAGTCCTTTATTAATCCTTTAATTTTCATTTTTTATAACCTACTACTACCGTGCAAAAAAAAAAAGACCCTATTTTTAAAGCAAATTTCATATATATTTTTAAAATTTTTGTGATTTTGTTTTTTTTAATATCTCATTTTTGAGAGTCTAAACTCTACTTCAGATTTTTAATCTTTCCTTTTTGGTATTTGTTATCAATTTTGTACCTTTAAGAATACAATATTCAGTACCCATTTTTACTTAGGAGTGTGATTACTGGCTTGACTGCCCTCTCCCCCTTTTGACTCTCCTTTTTCTCCTCTAGGTCACCTCTATCTTCTCCCTCTGCCTTCTCCTCTCTACCCAAATCTGTAAATATTTTGGGTATTGCAGGCTGTGGAGAACACTTAGGGAACTGATTACTGGCTAGATCTGTCTCTCTCCTTTTGACCCCCCTCTTCTCCTCCTGGTCACCTCTATCTCCCTCCTCCCTCTTCTCTTCTCCATGTAACTCAGCAAACCTTTCTGGGTGTCCTTAATTGTGGAGAATCTTTTCTCCATTAACCTAGATGTTTTATCACCAGTGCTGTATGGATAGAGAAGTCTTGAGGCTACTGTAAGAATAAGACTGAAAACCAGAGGCAGGAGGCTTAAGTCCAAAACCTGAGAACACCAGAAAACTTCTGACTCCAGGGAACATTAATTGATAAGAGCTCATCCAAAAGCCCCCATACCTACACTGAAACCAAGCTCTACCCAAGAGTCAACAAGTTCCAGAGCAAGACATACCATGAAAATTCTCCAGCAATGCAGGAACATAGACCTGAGCTTTAATATACAGGCTGCCCAAAGTCACACCAAACCCATAGATATCTCAAAACTCACTACTGGACATTTCATTGTGCTCCAGAAAGAAGAAATCCAGCCCCACCCACCAGAACACAGATGCAAGCTTCCCTAACAAGGAAACCTTGACAAGCCACTCATCCAACCCCACCCACAGGGAGAGCCTCCACAATAAAGATGAACAACAAACTTCCAGAATACAGAAAGGCCACCCCATACACAGCAATCTAAACAAGATGAAAAGGCAGAGAAACACTCAGCAGGTAAGGAACATGATAAATGCCCACCAAATCAAACAAAAGAGGAAGAGATAGAGAGTCTACCTGAAAAAGAATTCAGAATAATGATAATAAAAATGATCCAAAATCTTTAAAACAAAATGGACTTATAGATAAATAGCCTGGAGACAAGGATTGAGAAGATGCAATAAATGTTTAAGAAGGACCTAGAAGAAATAAAAAAGAGTCAATCAATAATGAATAATGCAATAAATGAGATCAAAAACACTCTGGAGGGAACCAACAGTAGAAACTGAAGCAGAAGATAGGATAAGTGAGGTGGGAGATAGAATGGTAGAAATAAATGAAGCAGAGAGGAAAAAAGAAAAAAAGAATTCAAAGAAATGAGGACAACCTCAGAGATCTCTGGGACAATGTCAAACGCCACAGCATTCGAATCATAGGAGTCCCAGAAGAAGAAGACAAAAAGAAAGGCCATCAGAAAATACTTAAGGAGATAATAGTTGAAAACTTCCCTAAAATGAAGAAGGAAATAACCACCCAAGTCAAGAAACCCAGAGAGTCCCAAACAGGATAAATCCAAAGCAAAACACCCCAAGACACATATTAATCAAATTAACAAAGATCAAACACAAAGAACAAATATTAAAAGCAGCAATGGAAAAACAACAAATAACACACAAGGGGATTCCCATAAGGATAACAGCTGATCATTCAATAGAAACTCTTCAGGCCAGAAGGGAAGGGCAGGACATACTGAAACTGATGAAAGAGAAAAGCCTACAACCCAGACTACTGTACCCAGCAAGGATCTCATTCAAATATGAAGGAGAAATCAAAAGCTTTACAGAAAAGCAAAAGCTGAGAGAATTCAGCATCACCAAATCAGCTCTCCAACAAATGCTAAAGGATCTTCTCTAGATAGGAAACACAGAAAAGGTGTACAAACTCGAACCCAAAACAACAAAGTAAATGGCAACAGGGTTACACTTATCAATAATTACCTTAAATGTAAATGGATTGAATGCCCAAACCAAAAGACAGAGACTGGCTGAATGGATAAAAAAAATAAGACCTCTATATATGCTGTCTACAAGAGACCCACCTCAAAACAAGGGAAACATACAGACTGAAAGTGAACGGCTGGAAAAAGATATTATATGCAAATGGAGACCAATAAAAAGCAGGAGTAGCAATACTCATATCAGATAAAATAGACTTTGAAATAAAGGCGGTGAAAAGAGACAAAGAAGGACACTACATAATGATCAAAGGATTAATCCAAGAAGAAGATATAACAATTATAAATATATATGCACCCAACATAGGAGCACCACAATATGTAAGGTAAATGCTAACAGGTATGAAAGGGGAAAATAACAATAACAAAATAATAGTGGGAGACTTTAATACCCCACTCACACCTATGGATAGATCAACTAAACAGAAAATTAGCAAGGAAACACAAACTTTAAATGATACAATGGACCAGTTAGACCTAATTGATATCTATAGGACATTTCACCCCAAAACAATGAATTTCACCTTTTTCTCCAGTGCACACGGAACTTTCTCCAGGATAGATCACATCCTGGGCCATAAATCTAGTCTTGGTAATTTCAAAAAAAGTGAAATCATTCCAAGCATCTTTTCTGATCACAATGTGGTAAGATTAGATGTCAACTACAGGAAAAAAAAAACTATTAAAAATTCCAACATATGGAGGCTAAACAACATGCTTCTGAGTAACCAAAAAATCACAGAAGAAATCAAAAAAGAAATCAAAATATGCAGAAAAACGAATGAAAATGAAAACACAGCAACCCAAAACCTATGGGACTCAGTAAAAGCTGTGCTAAGCAGAAGGTTCATAGCAATACAAGCTTACCTCAAGAAACAAGAAAAAAGTCATAAATAACCTAACTCTACACCTAAAAAAACTAGAAAAGGAAGAAATGAAGAACCCCAGGGTTAGTAGAAGGAAAGAAATAATAAAATTTAGGGCAGAAATAAATGCAAAAGAATCAAAAACTCCATGGCTGATTCATGTCAATGTATGGCAAAACCCACTGCAATGTTGTGAAGTAATTAGCCTCCAACTAATAAAAATAAATGAAAAAAAAAAAAAAAGAAACCTTCCAAAAACAAAAAAAAGAAACAAAAGAGACCATTGCAAAAACCAACAAAGCTAAAAGCTGATTCTTTAAGAAGATAAATAAAATAGACAAACCATTAGCCAGACTTATCAAGAAACAAAGGGAGAAGAATCAAGTCAACAAAATTAGAAATGAAAATGGAGAAATCACAACAGGCAACACAGAAATACAAAGGATCATAAGAGACTACTATCAGCAACTGTATGCCAATAAAATGGACAACTTGGGAGAAATGGACAAATTGTTAGAAAAGTAAAACTTTCCAAAACCGAACCAGGAAGATATAGAAAATCTTAACAGACCCATCACAAGCACGGAAATTGAAACTGTAATCAGAAATCTTCCAGCAAACAAAAGCCCAGGACCAGACGGCTTCACAGCTGAATTCTACCAAAAATTTAGAGAAGAGCTAACACCTATCCTATTCAAACTCTTCCAGAAAATTGCAGAAATAGGCAAACTTCCAAAATCACCCTATGAGGCCACCATCACCTTAATACCAAAACCAGACAAAGATGCCACAAAAAAGTAAACTACAGGCCAATATCACTGATGAACATAGATGCAAAAATCCTTAACAAAATCCTAGCAAACAGAATCCAACAACATAATGAAAAGATCATACATCAAGACCAAGTGGGCTTTATCCCAGGGATGCAAGGATTCTTTAATATCCACAAATCAATCAATGTAATGCACCACATTAACAAATTGAAAGATAAAAATCATATGATTATCTCAATAGATGCAGAGAAACCTTTGACAAAGTTCAACATCCATTTATGATA
This sequence comes from Cervus canadensis, assembly GCF_019320065.1. Lineage (NCBI taxonomy): Eukaryota > Metazoa > Chordata > Mammalia > Artiodactyla > Cervidae > Cervus > Cervus canadensis. Next base: position 89,071,325 of record NC_057419.1, read on the forward strand.
AAAACCCTTCAGAAAGCAGTCACAGAAGGAACATACCTCAACATAATAAAAGCCATATATGACAAACCCACAGCAAACTTTATCCTCAATGGTGAAAAATTGAAAGCATTTCCCCTAATGTCAGGAACAAGACAAGGTTGTCCATTCTCACCACTACTATTCAACATAATTTTGGAAGTTTTAGTCACAGCAATCAGAGAAGAAAAAGAAATATAAGGAATCCAGATGGGAAAAGAAGAAATAAAACTCTCACTGCTTGCAGATGACATGATCCTCTACATAGAAAACCCTAAAGACTCCACCAGAAAATTACTAGAGCTAATCAATGAATATAGTAAAGTTGCAGGATATAAAATTAACATACAGAAGTCCCTTGCATTCTTATACACTAACAATGAGAAAACAGAAGGAGAAATTACAGAAACAATTCCATTCACCATTGCAACAAAAAAGGATAAAATACTTAAGAATAAATCTACCTAAAGAAGCAAAAGACTTATATATAGAAAACTATAAAACACTCATGAAAGAAATCAAAGATGACACAAATAGATGGAGAAATATACCATGTTCATGGATCAGAAGAATCAATATAGTAAAAATGAGTATACTACCCAAAGCTAACTATAGATTCAATGCAATCCCTATCAAGCTACCAACGGTATTTTTCAGAGAGCTAGAACAAATAATTTCACAATTTGTACGGAAATACAAAATTCTTGAATAGCCAAAGCAATCTTGAGAAAGAAGAATGGAACTGGAGAAATCAACCTGCCTGACTCCACGCTATACTATACTACAAAGCTACAGTCATCAAGACAGAAATATAGATCAATGGAACAAAATAGAAAGCCCTGAGATAAATCCATGCACCTATGGACACCTTTTCTTTGACAAAGGAGGCAAGAATACACAGTGGAGAAAAGGCAATCTCCTTAACAAGTGGTGCTGGGAAAACTGGTCAGCCACTTGTAAAAGAATGGAACTAGAACACTTTCTAACACCATACACAAAAATAAACTCAAAATGAATTAAAGATCTAAATGTAAGACCAGAAACTATAAAACTTGTAGAGGAGAACATAGGCAAAACACTCTCCGACATAAATCACAGCAGGATCTTCTATGACCCACCTCCCAGAATAATGGAAATAAAAGCAAAAATAAACAAATGGGACCTAATTAAACTTAAAAGCTTTTGCACAACGAAGGAAACTATAAGCAAAGTCAAAATACAGCCTTCAGAATGGGAGAAAATAATAACAAATGAAGCAACTGACAAAGAATTGATCTCAAAAATATACAAGCAACTCCTGCAGCTCAATTCCAGAAAAATAAATGACCCAATCACAAAAATCGGCCAAAGAATGGAACAGACATTTCTCCAAAGAAGACATACTGATGGATAACAAACACATGAAAAGATGCTCAACATCACTCATTATCAGAGAAATGCACATCAAAACCACAATGAGGTACCATCTCATGCCAGTCAGAATGGCTGCTATCCAAAAGTCTACAAACAATAAATGCTGGAGAGGGTGTGAAGAAAAGGGGACCTTCTTACACTGTTGTTGGGAATGCAAACTAGTACATTCACTATGGAGAACAGTGTGGATGGAGATTCTTTAAAAAACTGGAATTAGAACTGCCATATGACCCAGCAATCCCACTACTGGGCATACACACCGAGGAAACCAGAATTGAAAGAGACACATGTACCCCAATATTCATCACAGCACTGTTTACAATAGCCAGGACATAGAAGCAACCTAGAGGTCCATTGGCAGACGAGTGGATAAGAAAGCCGTGGTGCATATACACAATGGAATATTATTCAGCCATTAAAAGAATACATTTGAATCAGTTCTAATAAGGTGGATGAGACTGGCACCTATTATACAGAGTAAAGTAAGCCAGAAAGAAAAACACCAATACAGTATACTAATGCATATATATGGAATTTAGAAAGATGGTAATGATGACTCCATATGTGAGACAGCAAAAGAGATACAAATGTATAGAACAGTCTTTTGGACTCTATGAGAGAAGGTGACAGTGGGATGATTTAAGAGAATAGCATTGAAACTTGTATATTATCATATTTGAAACAAATCACCAGTCCATGTTTGATGCATGAGACCAGGTGCTCAGGGCTCGTGCACTGGGATGACCCTGAGAGATGGGATGGGGAAGGAGGTGGGAGGTGGCTTCAGGATGGGGAACAGATGTACACCCATGGCTGATTCATGTCAATGTATGGCAAAAACCACTACAATATTGTAAAGTAATTAACCTCCAATTAAAATAACTTAAAAAAAATTTAAGTCAATGTTACTTAAATAAAGCTGAAAATTTTATTAAAAAACATAAAGGCAGATAAGTCTTGCCTTGGATGCATTTGTTAGAGGAAGCACAAATTTACACACTCTGATCCAGTTACAAAGAACAACTTTATTTTCTATATCTGATCTCATCTTGCTCTAGCGCCACAATTCCCCCAGTATCTTTCACGTAATATTCAGTCAATTAAAAGGTCAAACTTCCTATTAGGGCTCCCTCTATCTTCTCAAAATATCTTCTCTTCTCTTTTCCCAAAATGATATAAAAGTGCAGAGGGAGCTTATATAGCTTCATTGCACTTGAGAAGGGGGCTTCCTGGTCAGCTCAAGGGTAAAGAATCTGCCTGCAACGCAGGAGATGCAGGTTCGATTCCTGGGTCGGGAAGACCCCCTGGAGGAGGGCACAGCAACCCACTCCAGTATTCTTGCTTGGAGAATTCCATGAACAGAGGAGCCTGGCGGACTACAGTCCAGAGGGTCACAAAGAGTCGGACATGACTGTAGTGACTTAGCACACACTTGAAAAGGTACTTCTGTGCTTCATGTTGGTGTCTGGCTTCTTTCTGATCCCTGCTGAAATGTTTGATCATCATGAGTCTTGCATAGTTATCTACTACACAGTGTCTCAGGTTCACCTGTCCTTTGGAGAATCCTACTTTGACCCCCTGCTAAGGACCATGAACCTTGCCATTACTCTGATGGCAAGGCTCCTGCACTCAGCTTCCTCCTCTTCCTGACTCTAGGCCTCTTCTATTCCATCCCTCCTTTCTTGACTCTTGCATCTTTCATCAGATCACGTGAGAATTTAAGGTCACTTTATATTCCTCCAGAACCAGAACCAGTATGTTCCCAATACTATCTTTATTACACCATGGTGTCATTTCTACTCAACTGTGGCTACTTTGTGATGATATGGGGCACCATGTGATCCCCTCCAATAGTTATAAACAAGAAGGGCAATACAAGCTTTTTTTGTGTTCCAGACTTTGTGCTCAGCATCTTAAACTCAAGCACATTCTTTCCCAAATATCCCAAACTCCTCTGAGCACCAAAACAGCTTTTGGTTTCCTGAGTGGCAGAAACTTTCCTTATGTTGGTATCATTCATCCTCTCTACACAGTGGCTGATGGTGAAGCACTATTTTTGCTCTTAGTATGTAAAGGGAAACTACCCTCATTAAAGCCTGGCTTTTGAAACTATTATCTCACAATGCATTAAAAAATTACAGTTTGAATCTCCGAGCTGAGCAATGATACATATATTCCAGATCATATCCATCTTCCCCTGAAATAATAAGCCCAATGATCCATTAAGTAAGAGTACAAGACAAGGAAACAGATTATCAGGAGCAATTGGCAACAAACTTAATTTAATATTTTTTTAAAAATATGCAGGGCACACATTCATTCTTCTATTTAGACAAGAAAAAAAGTTTTAAAGCACCTACCATGTTAAAGCCATCCACAGTTCTGGGTGACTGTATATAGTGAATAACAGCAAGCACCCAAGATCAAGTTCTAATATCACAAATTTACTCTAAAACAAAAATTGTTTCCAAACTATAAGCAATTGTCTTGTGCTACTTTCAATACAATGACACATTGGCATGGCCAATCTTTTCTTCATTGGGTCTGAGAATAGAATATTATGGTTAATTGTTTTTTTGTCTGGGTAACTGGGGGTTAACTTGAAACCTTATTATCTTTTAAAGTTTATGGCTGAAAATCCTGTAAGTCTAATTTCCTGCCTTAGTGAGTACAGTAGAGTAAGTTACATTAGTGAACAAAATTTAATATTTGAAGATTGAAGATATTGCTGGGTCTTGAAGTCATCTTTCCAACCATAGATGGCATCAGCTCAGACTAGTGATGTAGTTGTAAAAGGCTTAAGAGATTGTGTTTAACCCACAGTGAACCACAATACATTGGAAATGCTGTATTTGTTTTTTAAATTGGAACATGGTTATCTTTTGACATACTTCTTTCTGCAAAAATACAACTCAGGAAAGGGTTTGGTTAATTAAAAGTCTTGATTAAAGAAAATTGTATTTCTTATTTGAAACTGAAATCAGATTTTGAGCTACATTAAATAACATTTTATTTCAATTAATGCTGCAAACTTGTTAGACATTCCAGTAAGCCTTCTTCTTATTGAAAGATTTTCAAGATTGTTCACCATTATCATGTTGCTCTACTGAGTCTAGAATGTAATGGATTTTATATTTTCAAATATGCCTTTAATATAATGCTTACAAGTTTTTCACAGCAGAAAACTATTTATTAGGGCAGTGACATTATTCTTAAATTTTTCCTGATTTTATTGTCCTGGCCCCATATTGTTCAAAACAGTACAATTCTTGCTCTAACTTGAGAGAAGCTGTCATTAGTTAAAGGGATTCTTTACACAGGTCATTGGGAGTATATTGCCCTTCCTCTCTAAGAGAATAATTGCATTTTCTACTTAATAAAAAGCTTGTGGCTAAAAAGCATCTCAAGTTATAGCCAGGCAAAAACATGAAAGGAAGAGCCACTTACATGAATATATGAGATTTCATATCGCTTTTATTTTAATTGCTAAACAAATTTTGCACAGTTGAAAAAGGCTGGTTTTAAAGCCCCAGAGCAAAAGCCCTTGTTTATTAACAGTTGTAGCCCTAACCTATTGAAAAACAATATGAGGTCAAAAAAGAGAATAACTCTGGGGTTTCTTAGGAATGAGAGTATGAAAGATGGGGGGTAAAATGTTGCCTAGTGGTGAAGGCAATTACCTTTGTCAAGAGTAGAGCAAAGTACCCCTGTTTTCTTCCTGTTTCCTTCTTCAAAGCTGGTGGACATTGTTCTTATATCAAACAAATAGGCATGGAAATTAAACAAGTTTTCTTATCTGAGCTCAACCACCACTCCCTCGTCCTAGAATTTCTTGGGGAAAATGACTAAAATTGATTTATGTGCATAAAGGGTAGGCCACTCCCAGATGACAATGAAGGGAAGTTCGAGAATGTACTGGAGAATGTCAGAACAGTAGCAAGGACTTTTCTAGCAGTAGTAGTAGCAGAAGCAAGGAGTACCAAGTGGTGTACGGTTGAATGCCAGTCAGTAGAAGCCAAGAGGCCTGGCATACTTGTCTGCTAATCACATTCAAGACCTACACCTTGCCAGAAAGCCACATCCCAAACTCTCCAAATAATGCTTGCTTCAGGGGTCAATTTTTCCAAGGGCTTTCCGTGAAAAGATTTTAAATGGAAATTTAAGCTTCATGTGAGCAATAAGGGGAAAAAAATGTAAATCTCTTCTCCACCTTGCACTCACTTTTCCTGCTGTGTTTTAGGCAAAAGAAAAACTCATCAGAAATGACTCCAAAGCCAAGACTCTGACCTCCTTAGATCCTGCTCCCTCTAATCAGGCCACAGTTGACTGACAGTCAGGAAATAAACTCTTCTTTGAAGGTACAGCAGAGCAGATTTATAGCAAATGACTAATATGATCTAATCTTCCAGCAATTTCAACAATTTTCAATTCTGGAAGATTCATATATGTCTGTTTAACTTTCTGATTCTATCCTGTGGCTGCTCATTGAATTATCCCTCAAGATTCAATCTTCTCAAACATTGCAACTTTTCTCATTATCAAACTTTAGTGTAATATCAGAATCTGCAATGTGCTCAGCCCCCACAGTATCCATCTGGGAAACATTGAAAGCCAAAGAAAAAACCTAACAGCCAAAGCCTTATTGGTAGGAGGAGTAAATAACCACTTAATCCAATTAGCAAATCCTCACTGAACTGCTACTAGATGTGCCAGCCACGGTGTTAAGTATTGCGGGTGATACAGTCATTCTGTCAATTTCTAAGATGACTAAGATCAGCTTGGCCAAAAATCTACGTTCCCCAAAAGCTCAGTGATGCCTGAAATCCATTTAATAAGAGACACAGTCTTTAATTCCATAATAGGAGATAAAGCTTAGAAGGAGGCTGCCTGTGAGAGGGAAAGAAGCTGATTTAAATCCATACTGAGTCATAAATGATTGATATTAGAGCCACTTCTCAGAGTAGATTTTAATAAAATGGAAAAAAGAGAATTGGTGGTACTGGAAGTCTGAAGGGAAGGGCCAGGAGCTGGGCTGGGAAACACCGGGGGTATGGCAGACAACACAAAGAGAAAAGGGAGCAGACTTCAGAAACTAGGTACTCCAGAAACCAACTTTGCCAGCTACACCAGCTTACCAAAAAAACCAGACTGTAACTCAAGTAAGTAACCATGGGATTTAAAAAGGATGATGCCAAATGCAGCTGGTGCCAGTCAAACTCTGCAAAAGCTTTACATTTTTTCTGTTTTGGTTCCAGTAATAAATTATATACCCAAAGGATCATACTTCAAATGTAAGGCAGAATAAAATTCAAATATTAAAATTGCAGAGGGAATTAACATGTAAATTAGCTATTCCAAAAGATTTTCAGACTTACCTCCACATATGGTTCATTCTCTCTTCAACCATCTTTTACACTTGGAACTCCAGTTTAGACTTCACTATTGGATAAGGTTTTGTATTTGGTTTGTATACAATTTTGATGTAGGTTGTCCTGAAATTTCCTAACATACAGTGCAAACCCCATCCATCCTTATTTTTTTTAATTTTCAATGGGCTGTGCAAGGGCTGTGATCTCATAGCATGAAGGTTCTGTTAGAGTAGGAGTGTGTGTGTGTGTGTGTTGGAGACAGGGTTTTCCAGATTCTCACAGAGTACATCTTTCAGTTCAGTTCAGTTGCTCAGTTGTGTCCGACTCTTTGCAACCCCATGGACTGCAGTACACCAGGCCTCCCTGTCCATCACCAACTCTCAGAACCTACTCAAACACATGTCCATCGCGTCGGTGATGCCATCCCCTTCATCCCCTCATCCCCTTCTCCTCCGGCCTTCAATCTTCCCCAGCATCAGGGTCTTCTCCAATGAGTTGCTTCTTCACATCAGGTGGCCAAAATATTGGAGTTTCAGCTTCAGCATCAGTCCTTCCAATGAATATTTAGGACTGATTTCCTTCAGAATGGACTGGTTGGACTTCCTTGCAGTCCAAGGGACGCTCAAGAGTCTTATCCAACACCACAGTTCAAAAGCATCAATTCTTCGGCACTCAGCTTTATTTATAAGTCCAACTCTCACATCCATACATGACTACTGGAAAAACCCTAGCTTTGACTAGACGGACCTTTGTTGGTAAAGTAATATCTCTGCTTTTTAATATGCTGTCTAGGTTGGTCATAGCTTTTCTTCCAAGGAGCAAGGGTCTTTTAATTTCATGGCTGCAATCACCATCTGCAGTGATTTTTGAGCCCCTGAAAATAAAGTATTTCACTGTTTCCATTGTTTCCTCATCTATTTGCCATGAAGTGATGGGACCAGATGCCATGATCTTAGTTTTCTGAATGTTGAGTTTTAAGCCAACTTTTTTACTCTCCTCTTTCACTTTTATCAAGAAGCTCTTTAGTTCTTCTTCACTTTCTGCCATAAGGGTGGTGTCATCTCAGTATCTGAGGTTATTGATATTTCTCCCCACAATCTTGATTCCAGCTTGTGCTTCATCCAGCCCAGCATTTCACATGATGTACTCTTCTAAGTTAAATAAGCAGGGTGATAATATACAGCCTTGACATACTTCTTTCCTGATTTGGAAACAGTCTGTTGTTCCATGTTCAGTTATAACTGTTACTTCTTGACCTGCATACAGATTTCTCAGGAGGCAGGTCAGGTGGTCTGGTATTCCCATGTCTTTAAGATGGAGACAAAAATGAAAGTATAGTCACAAAGAAGGGGACCACATTCCCATTGATAAAGCAGGTTCTCTGAAGCTCAACACTCCACCAAAGAGGAGACTAGTCATGGGGCTAACACATTGCTGCATTCATGATTCTATTCCCCTCCAATCAGAAAGATGTTGGCCCTTTAGCATTCAGCCAGTTTCTTAGAATTATGCTCTTTTTGTCCCTTCACTGGGGCTTTATGAACCTCAAGGTAGTAGGTAAAAAGAATGCTTGTCTATAGTGGACAATATGGAGGGCCTTTATGAGCTCCGTGGGAAAGAGACACTTCATATTTAGAGAAGAAAAAATTAAAGAAGGGGTTCCTTCCTTCTGTCATTTCTCTAACAGACGTAATGTCTCTCCTGCTGGTAGCTTTCAGGACAAAAAGATTTGTGTGAGTTGTCATGAAATTCACTATCATAGATTTATGCTCTAAAAATGCAATTGGAGCCACTCTTCATGTGTGCCACATTTACAGTAATTATCCCAATAAAACCTTATTCACATAAATGATTAACAAGAACTCCAACGGGGAAAATATGTTTGTTTTTTTTTTAATTATTGGATCATATCTCAGAACTGAGGAAAATCACAGTACAAAAGCCAAATATGCAGAACACAGGCTTCTTATGAATTAACTTTTCACTTGAGAATGCCCACCCCCAGGCAAACAATCCTTGCAACAAAGGTCTTTTGACAAATCAGTACACAATCCTCTCAGCTCACCTGGGCTTTCATGTTTCTTCACTATTTTGAAAAAATGAGAAATAAGGATGCTAGACACTTAGAGGTCTGGATTTGACTCTGTCAATGATCAATGACATGACTTTAATCAGTCTCAACTTTCTCATCTATACACTGGGGCACACAACAACACAAAAGTTCAAATGTGGTAATGAATACTAAAGCAATTTGAAATGTATAAACTGTAATACAAATGAAAGATGGAAGTATTCTTTCTAATCCCAGAGGAGAAAGGTGATCCAGTGTGGGAAAATCATGCCTAATATCGTGTCCTGGAAGATATGCACATGGCCTTTCATACTGTTAAACTATGGCTGTAGAGGCTTTTGATTTCTACCAATTCTTTTCTTCTTCTGGTTTCCCTTCCCTCCCAGACTTTTTCCCTCTAAAATTCTCCTATTCATCTCCTCAAGGATACTGTATTTTCTTCTTGCACCTAACGTTGCTGTTGAGAAGTCTGAGATGACCCTAGTCCTTGTTCCTTTGTAGATATACTGTTTGTTTTTTTAAGGATGCTTTTAGAATTTTCTCTTCGATGCTCTTAATGTTCACTATAGTGTGTCTAGTATAGGTTTTCCTTCTGTTTGGCACTCTATGACTTTTTAACATGATGTCTTTTATCATTTTTCAATTCTAGAAAATTTATTTCCACTATCTCTCAAAGCAGTTGCTTCTCTCCATTTTTTATTTTCTCTATTTCTTGGGCTCCTTTTATTTGATGTTGGAACTTTTACTTCTGTTTTCCATATTCCTTAGCTTTTCTATTTTCTATCTCCTTATCCTTCCCTGTTGCTGTCTGAGAAACTTCCTCAATTTTATCTTTACCTCACTAACTTGTTCTTTAGCTCTATTCCTCCTGCTATTGATACCATCAATCATATTTTAAATTTCAACTATTACATTTTTATGAATAGAATTTCCACTTCCATCCATGACAGAGTAAGTTGCACTAGACTTTCCCTCTTACTTTAAACAACTAGAAAAAATGGCACAAAATATAGGAAACAATTGCTTCCAGACAGTAGAAAACAGGCAGTATAAGACTATGATCTTTAAAGGAATGGAAATAAATGAAACCATCTCTGTGACTGTCCCAGTTTGCTTCCTGGAGGCATTTTCTGGACCACAGTATAACAATGAAAAGCCCAAGCAGAATACAATGTTCTTGCTGATTTGAGGAGACAGAAATCAGAGTTCACAGTGACTGAAACAGCTGTAATTAGTGGAGCAGAGTACTGAAGAGAAGGGAGCTATAAAAAAAAAGACTCCAGAAATTGGCATAGAAATCCCCTTGAGTCTTTGAAGCATATTGAACTGTGAATGAACAGAGTGAGACTCTAGGTATGGGCAAAGAACCACTGGGAACAGTAAGGTGAACAATACCCAGAACTTATCCAAGGCTAGGATATGTTTGAGTTCCAACCATCTGAAGTGGAGAAATGTTACTGAGTACCCAGGAGTTTAAGTAGAGATCCAAGAATGATCACACCTTAATTGTAGAGATAACCTAGCCTTGGGCTTCCCTGGAGGCTAGGCAGTAAAGAATCTGCCTGCAATGCAGGAGATGCGAGTTCAGTCCCTGTGTCGAGAAGATCCCCTGGAGAAGGAAATGATAACCCAATCAAGTATTCTTGCTTGGGAAATCCCATGGATAGAGGAGGCTGGCAGGCTACAATCCATGGGATCACAAAAGAGTCAGTCTTGACTGAGTGACTAAATAATAACCACAAACCTAGCCTTACAGAAAAGGCAGTCTTACACCTACAGTAACAAAGCTTATAAACAAAACTTGAAAATTCCAAGCTAATCTGCAAGTGACTTAACTGCCTGCCAAAGCAAAATTCAACATTCTTTAAAGTAAGAGAGCAAAATTCAAGCACTCAACAGCAAAACATTCACAATATCTAGCATCCTTTCAAAAAGCTACTAGACAATTGAAGAAGGAGGAAAATAAGATCCATAAGCAAAAGAAACATCAAACAGCAGAAAGAGACACAGAAATGACAGACAGAATAGAATTAGCAGATAAAAACTTTAGAATAGCTATTAAAATATGTTCATGGATTTAAGGGAAAACATTGACATAATAAGGAAAGGAATAGAAGCTATAAGAAAGAAACAAATGAAACTGCTAGAGCTGAAAAACATAATATTTCAAATGAAATTATACTGGATGGTATTGACAGCAAATTAATTAGTGCAGAAAATGAGTAAATTTGAAGACATAGCAATGGAAGCTATCCAAATCAAAAACAAAATATATGAGCAGAGCCTCAGTGACATGTGGATTAAAACAAGTGATCTCACCTCTATGTAACCAGAGTTCTACGATGGAGGTTCAGAGAAAATATTTGAAGAAATAAAGGCCGAAAGATTTTCAATTTGATAACCGTGAATTCACAGATTCTAAATATCCACAAACCTCAAGTAGTATAAACACAAATAAAACCACAATAGGCACATCATAATCAAAGTGCTGAAAACTAATGATACATATGGAAATCCTCAATGCAACCAGAGGAAGAAAAAGAATACCTTAAATGTAAGGGAATAAAGATAAGGCTAAATATTGACTTCTTGTCAGAAAGAACATAAGCTGGAAAAGAATTCTATATCCAAAAGGGGGAAAATTTTTCAAAAATAAGGACTAAATAAATGCTTTGTCAGGCTGAGAAATTTTGTCACCAACAAACTTACATAAAAAGAAATGTTATACTGAGTGCCCAGATCTTGGTCTATAATATAATTTTGCAATGAAAAGGAACCAAATATTCTCAGAGAAATGACTTGCTCTCTAGGACTGGAGCTGGGAAGGACTAGAGGGAAAAAAAAAGATGGAGCCATGCCAAAGGGACACAACAAGGTCTCGATGGCCAAAGTTGGATTATAATTCAAAGTATAAAATAAGTATTCATAAGTCCATTATGGTTCCTTTTATTGCAAAATTACATTAGAAACCAAGATCTGGGCACTTGGTATAACAAGTATGGAGGATAATATACAAATCTCCCATACAAAATAATTCCAAATAATGTATGTAGATAGTTTCCCCTCAAACAGGTGAAGCAATACTCCTCACTACTTACATAATAACTTGTGAAGAGTACAATGTGGAAAAGGGAGAGAAAGATTAGCTTTATAGTGAAGAAACCTGACAAACACTACCTCATCTGGATGATCGAAATTAACACAACAATGATAAATCAAGCTGATAACATGTACCCATGATATTATGTGATGAGAAGGGCACTTTATCTCTGTGGCCGTCCTCTCAAGAACACATAAACCACTGTCATCACGAGAAAAAAAAAAAAATCACACAAACCCAACTGGAAGACAATCTACGAACTAGTTGACCAGTATTCCTCAAAACTCTCAAGGTTATCAAAAACAGAAAATCTAAGAAACTACCACAATCAAGAAAAGCCTGAGGAGACATGACTACTAAATGTAGTATCTTGGATAGATTTCCAGGAATTCATCTCCTTAGGTAAAACCTAATGAAATCAAAATAAAGAATGAACTTTAGTTATTAATAATGTATCTGTATTGGTCCATTAGTTGTGACAAATCATACCAATGCAAGACCTTAATGGTGGGGGAAACAGAGTGCAGGGTATATGGAAACTCTGTACCTTCTTTGCAATATGTGTAAATCTATACCTATTCTAAAATAAAAATATATTTAAGAGGAAATGATGGGGACAAGATGTTGGAGGAATAGGTGGACATAGAGGATATCCCTCACCATGGATGCATCAGAAATACATCTTCAGATGCAGAAGTTGTCACAGAATACCAGTTGAGTACTGGCAGGAGTCTCTGACCACTGGAACTGAATATATAGATCCACGCACAACCTGGTAGGACAAAGAAAAGAAGGGAGAAGGAGGAGGATCAGATCTGTACCTGAGGGTGGAAGAGCTGAAGCAGGGGTGAGATCCTCACATTTGGGACAATTAGTTGGGACAGAAAGGGAGCAAATGAGGCAGTCAGAGAATGGAGCAGCTGATCTGTGACAGTCTGAATGGAGTGAGAATTACGGACAATATGTGCCATGGTCCTACATACCCTGGACAGGGACACAGGTCCACCTGAATGCGCGGCCACTGGAAGCTGGAAGGTGGGAACTGGAGAGCAATCCCAGGGTGAGAACTGCTGTTAGACTGCAGGGAGACAGCTGAGGGGATTGCAGGGAGGAAATCTGTGGTGGGGAATGCCTTTGAAAGAAGGGTGGCCATGGAGACAGAGTGCTACTACTGAGTCATGCACAGGGGGTGGAGCTATCACTATAGCCTCTCTCTCCCCACACACCAGTGTCAGTAGCTGATCAATAAAGCTGGTCTTTTTAGCACCTGATGCACCAAGCAATAGAGAAAGATCTCAGCTAGGCCTGCCCTTTGAGCACCTGCTGTGCCAAACAATAGAAAAGGACCAGCCAAGGAGGCCCTTTGAGTACCAGCTGCCAGAGGCTAGAAAAGAATCCTAATAAAGCCATAATCTCCTGCACCCATGCCCCAGTTTCCTTGCACACCTATGCCTCCAGGGTCCATACAATCCAAGCAGCCATGCCATCTCTATAGCCAGTCATCACTGGGGCAGACCCAAGTCCTCTAGGGCAGTCTTGGGAGCAAACTCTAGTGAATGACCCACAAGCAGAGGTGAGGATAAAACCACAATTGAGTTCTAGCGGTGTAGTGATTAAGGAAGAGGGTCAAAAACCTTTCCCCAGCATTACAGGCTACAGACTAAATCCACACAATTAACTAGGTAGACTCTATGTCTATGGAACATATAAAAAGACAATGAGTGCTCCCACAAAAAAAAAAAAAAAAAAAAAACACTCTAGCTCTGGCAGCTGTGGACATTGGAGGCAAGTGTGTAGGAGTAGGGCCAGATTAGAGTCTGCTGTCTGCACAACAGGTCATAGAAACCAGCTGTCCCCAGCACTGGAGGGCCTCCTAGAGAGGTAGAGGTGGGCTGCAGATCACAGCAAGGAAAAGGACCCAGACAGCTGAGACCTAAGAAAAACATTTATTATTATGTTTTGATTTATTCTGTAATTGGTTATTTTGAAGGAGGAAACAGACTCCATCTTGGGCCAGACTGTGAACTTTGAGCTATATGCCCAGTATCTATGAAAACGACATACCAACTGGAAAACCAGACTCCCCGGGTGGAAGAGCCCAAGGGCTCGTACCTAGACTCTCTATCGCCTAAAAGAATGCCCTAATTATCTGTGTAACTGAATAGAATCATAAATTCTATTATGCTTATTGGGGTATGACCACAGGCCTATTGATAATTGTCCACTGTTAACTACCTAGGCTTAAGGCATATGAATCACAGGTTAACCTTGATTGTATCTTTCTTTTCCTTTGTTCAGACTAGTTCCAGGGAATTTGGGGAGGTGGGTTTGGGCATGTACTCTTAGAGTATATAATGTTTTCACAAAAACTGGCTGGGGTCCTTGGTTAAGAGGAGACTCTGCCTTGGGCCCTCCGGTGTAATAAACTGCACCCCACTATATGCATTGTCCTTCTGAGTGAGTTTGTTTCCCAGAACACATGGCTACAACAATTTATCTTTTTTCCCTCTGTTGTTGTGGTTGTTGTCTTATTATTATTACTATCTCTATTTAGGCTTTTAGGAAATTTTTTTAATCACAATTTTTATTTCTTTTAGATATTTCTACTTCTACTTTGCCTTTCTTTAGTGCTGTTTTTTTTCTTTTGGTTCTATTCTTGTTGTATTTTTATTTAATATATAATATATATTAGATCTTTTTATATACTTCTACTTAACTTTGATTTTCTATTTTTTTCTTTTTTCTGCCATGTTTATTTGTTTTGTTTTGTTTGCTTTATTCCCCAGTTGGCACTCTGATTTGGCCTTGTTTTCTGCTTTGTGTTTTAGTAAGATGTGTTTTTAATTCATTGGTATTTTTTGTTTCCTTTGCTCACCAGGTCACTCTCTTGTATTTAGTTTTCTTAGGTCTGTTTTGGAGTCCTTTGTGTGGATGTGTGTTTGTCTATGTTCCTTTGTTTTTGTTTCTACTTATCTGATTTTGCTTTTATCATTTGTCTGTTTCCTTGTTTGTTTGTTTTTTTCTTTGTCTGTTTAATCCCCTTTACTACCATGACATATGGCTTGTGAGATCTTGGTTCCCTGACCAGAAGTCAGGCCCAAATCTCTGGGATGGGAGTGCTGAGTCCAGAACACTAGACCACCAGAGAACTCCTGACTCCAGGGAGTATAAATCAGCAAAAACTCCCACGAAGGCCTCCACCTGAATCCAAGACCTGGCAGCACCCAGCTTCCTGTAGCACCCATCATTGGATACCTCACCAGACAACAAGCAAGACAGGAACAAAACACAATCACCAGCAGAAAGGAGGCCCACAGGCACCCCAAAACACACCATTTCACATGGCCCTGCCCATCAAAGGGAGAAAAAAAAACCTCACCTCTTCCCACCAGAACACAAACACAATTCCTTTCAAACATGAAGCCTACATAAGCCGCTAGACAAACCTCACCTACTGGGGGCAGAGACCAAAAGCAAGAAGAACTATAAACCTATAGCCTGAGGAAAGGAAACCTCAAACACAGTAAGTTCAGCTCAGTTCAGTTCACTCAGTCATGTCCGACTCTTTGTGACCCCATGGACTGCAGAACGCCAGACTTCCCTGTCCATCACCAACTCCGGGAGCTTACTCAAACTCATATCCATAGAGTTAGTGATGCCATCCAACCACCTCATCCTCTGTAGTCCCCTTCTCCTGCCTTCAATCTTTCCTAGCCTAAGGGTCTTTTCAAATGAGTCAGTTCTTCACATCAGGTGGCCAAAATATTGGGGTTTCAGCTTCAGCATCAGTCCTTCCAATGAATATTTGGGACTGATTTCCTTTAAAATAGACTGGTTGGATCTCCTTGCTGTCCAAGGGACTTCAAGAGTCTTATCCAACACCACAGTTCAAAAGCATCAATTTTTCGGCACTCAGCTTTCTTTCAAAGTAAGTTAGACAAAATTAAAAGACAAAGAAATATTTGTACAGATGAAGGAATAAGGTAAAAACCCACAAAACCAAATAAACAAAGAGGAAATAGGAAAACTATTTGAAAAATAATTCAGAGTAATGATAATAAGGATGACCTAAAATCTTGAAAATAGAAGGGAGAAAGTGCAAGAATCATTTAACACATTTAACAAGGACCTAGAATAAAGAATTGGAGAAGGAAAAGGCAACCCACTCCAGTATTCTTGCCTGGAAAATCCCATAGATGGAGAAGCCTGGTAGGCTACAGTCCATGAGGTCACAAAGAGTCGGACATGACTGAGCAACTTCACTTTCACTTTAGAATAAAGAATAAACAAACAGTAATGAACAATACAATTACTGAAATTAAATATTCTATAAGGAATCAATAGCTGAATAACTGAGGCAGAAGAATGGATAAGTGAGCTGGAAGATAGAATGGTAGAAATAACTAACTGCTCAAGTGCAGAATAAAGAAAAGAATTGAGGATAGTCTCAGAGATCTCTGGGCCAATATTTAACACACCAACACTCAAATTATAGGAATCTCAGAAGATGAAAAGAAAGAGTCTGAGAAAATTTTTGAGGAGATTATAGTTGAAAACTTCCCAAACATGGAAAAGGAAATAATCAAGCCCAAGAAGCACACAGAGCCCCATACAGAATAACCCACAAGGAGAAACAAGCCGAGACACATATGAATCAAGCTAACAAAAATTAAACACAAAGAAAAAATATGAAAACCAGCAAGGGAAAAGCAACAAGTAACATATGAAGGAACCCTTATAAGATTAACAGCTGATAATTCAGCAGAAATGGCAGGCCAGGAGGAAGAGGCAGGATATATTAAAAGTAATGGAAGTGAAAAGCCTGTGATCAAAATTAATCTACCTAGCAATAACCTTATTCAAAACTGATGGAGAAATCAAAAGTTTTACAGACAAGCAAAAGTTAAGAGACTTCAGCACCACCAAACCAGTTTTACAACAAATGCAAAAGAGATGTTTCTAGGCAGGGAACAGAAAAGAAGGAAAAGATATATAAAACAAAGATAAAACAATTAAGATAATTCCAATAGAAACATATATATCAGTTTTGTTATTGTTGTTTTTCTGTCACTCAGTTGTGTCTGACTCTTTGAAATGCCATGAATGGCAGCGTGCCAGGCTTCCCTGACCTTCACAGTCTTCTGGATCCAGTTTGCCCAAACTTGTGTCCGTTGGGTCAGTGATGCCATCCAATCATCACACCATCTGTCTCCCCCTTCTCCTCCTACTTTCAAACTTTCCCAGCATCAGGGTCTTTTTCAGTGAGTCGGTTCTTCACATCAGCTGGCCAAAGTATTGGACCTTCACTATCGGTCCTTCTAATGAATATTTAGGGTTGTTTTCCTTTAGGATTGATGGTTTGATCTTGCATCCAAAGGATTCTCAAGAGTCTTCTGCAGCGCCGCAGTTCAAAAGAATCAATTCTTTGGTGCTCAGCTTTCTTTATGGTCCAACTATCACATCTGTACATGACTACTGGAAAAACAATAGCTTTGACTATATCAACCTTTGCTGTCAAAGTGATGTCTCTACTTTTTAAAACGCTGTCTAGGCTTGTCATCGCTTTTCTTACAAAGAGTCTTTTAATTTCATGACTGTAGTCATGGTCGACAGTAATTTTGGAGCCAAAGAAAATAAAGTCTACCATTGTTTTCACTTTTTTCCTATATACTTTCCATGGAGTGATGGGACCAGATGCTATGATCTTAGTTTTTTGAATGTTGAGTTTAAGCCAGCTTTTTCACTCTCCTCTTACACTTTCATCAAGAGGCTCCTTAATTCCTCTTCACTTTCTGCCATAAGGGTGGTGTCATCTGCATATCTGAGGTTATTGATATTTCTCCAGCAATCTTGACTTCAGCTTGAGCTTCATCCACCCCGAAATTTTGCATTATGTGCTCTGCATGTAAGTTAAATAAGCAAAGTGACAACATACAGACTTGACATACTCCTTTCCCAATTTTGAACCAGTCTGTTGTTCCATGTCCAGTTCTAACTATTTCTTCTTGACTTGCATACAGGTTTCTCAGGAGGCAGGTAAGGTGGTCTGGTATTCCCATCTCTTTAAGAATTCTCCACAGTTTGTGATTCACAGTCAAAGGCTTTAGCATAGTCAATGAAGCAGAAGTAGATTTTTTTTTTTTGGAATTCCCTTACTTTTTCTATGATCCAACAGCTGTTAGAAATTTAATCTCTGATTCCTCTGTCTTTTCTAAATTCAGCTTGCATATCTGGAAGTTCTTGGTTCACATACTCTTGAAGCCTAGCATTTTGAGCATTACCTTGCTAGCATGTGAAATTAGCACAATTGTGCAATAGTTTGAACATTCTTTGGCATTGCCCTTCTTTGGGATTGGTATAAAAACTTTTTCCAGTCCTGTGGCCACAGCTGAGTTTTCCAAATTTGCTGAT
Source organism: Cervus canadensis (assembly GCF_019320065.1). NCBI lineage: Eukaryota > Metazoa > Chordata > Mammalia > Artiodactyla > Cervidae > Cervus > Cervus canadensis. The sequence continues at coordinate 89,089,704 of NC_057419.1, forward strand.
AAATATTGAGTGAAGCACTTTAATAACATCATCTTTTAAGATCTGAAATAACTCAGCTGGAATTCCATCACCTCCACTAGCTTTGGTTGTAGTAATGCTTCCTAATGCTCAGTTGACTTCACACTCTAGGAGGTCTGGCTCTAGGATAGTGACCACACCATCATGGTTACCCGAGTCATTAAGACATTTTTGTATAGTTCTTCTGTTTATTCTTGCCACTTTTTCTTAATGTCTTCTGCTTCTGTTAGGTCCATATTGTTTCTGTCCTTTATTGTGCCCATCTTTGCATGAAATGTTCCCTTGGTATCTCTAATTTTCTTGAAGAGATTTCTAGTCTTTCCCATTCTATTTTTTCCCCTCTATTTCTCTGCATTGTTCACACTTAAGAAGACTTTCTTATCTCTCCTTGCTATTCTTTTGTACTCTACATGCATTCAGATGGGTATATTTTTCCTTTTCTCTTTTGCCTTTCACTTCTCTTCTTTTCTCAGCTATTTGTAAGGCCTCCTCAAACAACCATTTTACCTGTCTGCATTTCTTTTTCTCGGATATGGTCTTGATCCTGCTTCCTGTTCAATGTTGCAAATCTCCATCCATCCATCCATAGTTCTTCAGGCACTCTGTCTACCAGATCTAATCCCTTGAATCACTGCATAATCATAAGGGATTTGATCTCAGTTATACCTAAATGACCTCATGGCTTCCCATACTATCTTCAATTTAAGTTTGAATTTAGGAATAAGGAACACATGATGAGCCACAGTCAGCTCCAGGTCTTGTATTTGCTGACTGTATAGAGCTTGTCCATCTTTGGCTGCAAAGAATATAATCAATCTGATTTTGGTATTGTCCATCTGGTGATGTCCATGTGTAGAATTATCTATTGTGTTGTTAAAAGAGGATGTTTGCTATGACCAGTGTGTTCTGTTAGCCTTTGTCCTGCTTAATTTTGTCCTCCAAGGCCAATCTTGTCTGATACTCCAGGTATCTCTTGACTTCCTAATTTTAATTCCAGTCTCCTATGATGAAAAGGACATCTTTTTTTGGTGTTAGTTGTAGAAGGTCTTGTAGGTCTTCATAGAACCATTCAATTTCATCTGCTTTGGCATTAGTAGTTGGGGCACAGACTTGGATTACTGTGATGTTGAATGGTTTGCCTTGGAAATGAACCGAGATCATTCTGTCATTTCTGAAAGTGAAAGTCACTCAGTCGTGTCCGACTCTTTGCAACCCCATGGACTATACAGTCCATGATATTCTCCAGGCCAGAATACTGGAGTGGGTAGCCTTTCCCTTCTCCAAGGGATCTTCCCAACCTAGGGATCAAACCCAGGTCTCCCATATTACAGATGGATTCTTTACCAGCTGAGCCACCAGAGAAGCCCAAGAATACTGGAGTGTATAGCCTATCCCTTCTCCAGCAGATCTTCCAGATCCAGGAATCAAACCAGGGTCCTACATTGCAGGCAGATTCTTTACAGCTGAGCTACCAGGGAAACCCGTCGTTTTTGAGACTGCACCCAAATACTTCATTTCAGACTCTTGTTGACTATGAGGACTTCTCCATTTCTTCTAAGGGATTCTTGCCCACAGTAGTATATATGTCAGTCATCTGAATTAAATTCTAACATTCCCATCTATTTTAGTTCACTGATTCCTAAAATGTTGGTATTCACTCTTGTCATCTCCTGTTTGACAACTCCCAATTTACCTTGATTTATGGACCTAACATCCCAGGTTCCTATGCAGTATTTTCTTTACAGCATTGGACTTTACTTTCACCACCAGACACATTCACAGCTGGGGGTCATTTCCGCTTTGGCTCAGCCTTTTCATTCCCTCTGGAGCTATTTCTCCACTCTTCTCCAGTAGCATATTGGACAGCCACTGACCTGGGGATTTCATCTTTCAGTGTCATGTCTTTTCACCCTTTCATACTGTTCACAGTGTTCTCAGGCAAGAATGTTAAAGTTGTTTACCATTCCCTTCTCCAGCAGACCACTTTTGTCAGAACTCTCCACCATGACCCATCAATCTTGGGTGGCCCTACATGGCATGACTCATAGTTTCATTGAGTTACACAAGGCTGTAATTCCATGTGATCATTTTGGTTAGTTTTCTGTGATTGTGGTTTTCATTCTGTCCGCCCTCTGATGGATGAAGATAAGAAGCTTGTGCAAGCTTCCTGCTGGGAAGAACTTGCAGTGGGGAAAACTGAGTGTTTCTCTGCTGAGCAGGGCCACACACAGCAAATCTAAAATCCAATTTCTGCTGATGGCGGGGATGAGCTCTCTCCCTGTAGTTTGGCCTGAGGTTGCCCAGTTCTAGAGTCTTCAGTCTTTATGGTAGGCTATATCCCAAAGAATGGCAATGCCAAAGAATGTTCAAACTAGCACAAAATTGCACTCATTTCACAGGCTAGCAAGGTAATGCTCAAAATCCTTTAAGCTAGGCTTCAAGAGTACGGTGAACCAAGAACTTCCATATATACAAGTTGGATTTAGAAAAGGCAGAGGACAACATAATAAAAGCTATATATGACAAACCCACAGCAAGCATTACCCTCAATGGTGAAAAATTGAAAGCATTTCCCCTGAAATCAGGAACAAGATGAGGGTGCCCACTCTCACCACTACTAGTCAACATAGTTTTGGAAGTTTTGGCCACAGCAATCAGAGCAGAAAAAGAAGTAAAAGGAATCCAGATAGGAAAAGAAGAAGTGAAACTCTCACTGTTTGCAGATGACATGATCCTCTACATAGAAAACCCTAAAGACTCTACCGGAAAAGTACTAGAGCTAATCAATGAATATAGTAAAGTTGCAGGATATAAAAATAACACACAGAAATCCCTTGCATATCTATACACTAACAATGAGAAAACAGAAAGAGAAATTAAGGAAACAATACCATTCACCATTGCAACAGAAAGAATAAAATACTTAGGAGTATATCTACCTAAAGAAACAAAAGACTTATATATAGAAAACTATAAAACACTGATGAAAGAAATCAAAGAGGACACAAACAGATGGAGAAATATACCGTGTTCATGGATTGGAAGAATCTATATTGTCAAAATGACTATACTACCCAAAGCAATCTATAGAGTCAATGCAATCCCTATCAAGCTACCAACGATATTTTTCACAGATTTAGACCAAATAATTTCACAATTTGTATGGAAATACAAAAAACCTTGAATAGCCAAAGTAATCTTGAGAAAGAAGAATGGAACTGGAGGAATCAACCTGCCTGACTTCAGACTATACTACAAAGCCACAGTCATCAAGACAGTATGGTAGTGGCACAAAGACAGAAATATAGATCAATGGAACAGAATAGAAAGCCCAGAGATAAATCCACGAACCTATGGACACCTTATCTTTGACAAAGGAGGCAAGGATATACAATGGAAAAAAGACAACCTCTTTAACAAGTGGTGCTGGGAAAACTGGTCAACCACTTGTAAAAGAATGAAACTAGAACACTTTCTAACACCATACACAAAAATAAACTCAAAATGGATTAAAGATCTAAATGTCAGACCAGAAACTATAAAACTCCTAGAGAACATAGACAAAACACTCTCTGACATAAATCACAGCAGGATCCTCTATCACCCACCTCCCAGAATATTGGAAATAAAAGCAAAAAGAAACAAACGGGACTTAATGAAACTTAAAAGCTTTTGCATAACAAAGGAAACTATAAGCAAGGTGAAAAGACAGCCCTCAGATTGGGAGAAAATAATAGCAAAAGAAGCAACAGACAAAGGATTAATCTCAAAAATATACAAGCAACTCCTGAAGCTCAATTCCAGAAAAATAAACAACCCAATCAAAAAATGGGCCAAAGAACCAAACAGACATTTCTCCAAAGAAGACATACAGATGGCTAACAAACACAGGAGAAGATGTTCAACATCACTCATTATCAGAGAAATGCAAATCAAAACCACAATGAGGTACCATTACACGCCAGTCAGGATGGCTGCTATCCAAAAGTCTACAAGCAATAAATGCTGGAGAGGGTGTGGAGAAAAGGGAGCCCTCTTACACTGTTGGTGGGAATGCAACTAGTACAGCCACTATGGAGAACAGTGTGGAGATTTCTTAAAAAACTGGAAATAGAACTGCCATATGACCCAGCAATCCCACTTCTGGGCATACACACCGAGGAAACCAGATCTGAAAGAGACACGTGCACCCCAGTGTTCATCGCAGCACTGTTTATAATAGCCAGGACATGGAAGCAACCTAGATGCCCATCAGCAGACGAGTGGATAAGGAAGCTGTGGTACATATACACCATGGAATATTACTCAACCATTAAAAAGGATTCATTTGAATCAGTTCTAATGAGATGGATGAAACTGGAGCCCATCATACAGAGTGAAGTAAGCCAGAAAGATAAAGACCAATACAGTATACTAACGCATATATATGGAATTTAGAAAGATGGTAACAATAACCCTATATGCAAAACAGAAAAAGAGACACAGATGTACAGAACAGAATTTTGGACTCTGTGGGAGAAGGCGAGGGTGGAATGTTTAGAGAGAACAGCATCAAAACATGTATATTATCTATAGTGAAACAGATCACCAGCCCAGGTTGAATGCATGAGATAAGTGCTCGGGCCTGGTGCACTGGGAAGACCCAGAGGAATCGGGTGGAGAGGGAGGTGGGAGGGGGGATCGGGATGGGGAATACATGTAAATCCATGGCTGATTCATGTCAGTGTATGACAAAAACCATTAGAATATTGTAAAATAATTAGCCTCCAACTAATAAAAATAAATGAAAAAAAAAAGAAAGAAAGAAAAGGCAGAGGAACCAGAGGTCAAATTGCCAATATCTGTTGGATCATAGCGAAAGCAAGGGAATTCGAGAAAAATATTTACTTCTGCTTCACTGACTATGCTAAAGCCTTTGACTGTGTGGCTCACAACAAACTGTGGAAAATTCGTAAAGAGGTGGGAATACCAGACCACCTTACTTGTCTCCTGAGAAACCTATATGCAGGTCAAGAAGCATCAGTTAGAACCGGACATGGAATAATGAACTGGTTCAAAATTCGGAAAGGAGTATGTCAAGTCTTTATATTGCCAATCTGCTTATTTAACTTCTGTACAGAGTACATTATGTGAAATGCCAGGCTGGATGAAGCTCAAGCTTGAATTAAGATTGTCACAGAAATATCAACAACTTCAGATATGCAGATGACACCACCCTAATGGCAGAAAGTGAAGAGTAAGTAAAGAGCCTTTTGATGAAGGTAAAAGAGGAGAATGAAAAAGCTGGCTTAAAGCTAAACATTCAAAAGACTTAAGATCATAGCATCTGGTCCCATCACTTTATGGCAAACAGATGAGGGAGAAATGGAAACAGTGACAGAATTTATTTTCTTGGGCTCCAAAATCACTGTGGATGGTGACTGCAGCCATGAAATTAAAAGACACTTGCTCCTTAGAAGAAAAACTGTGACAAACATAAACAGCATATTAAAAAGCAGAGACTTTGCTGACAAAGGTCTGTATCATTAAAGCTATGGTTTTTCCAGTAGAAATGTACAGATGTGAGAGTTGGACCACATCCAACTGGCGGTTGGACCACACCCAGGTGAATGCTGAAGAATTGATGCTTTTGAACTGTGCTGGTGAAGACCCTTGAAAGTTCCTTGAACAGCAAGGAGATCAAACCAGTCAATCATAAAGGAAATCAAAACTGAGTATTCATTGGAAAGACTGATGCTGAAGCTGAAGGTCCAATACTTTGGCCACCTGATGTGAAAAGCTGACTGATTGGCAAAGACCCTGATGCTGGGAAAGATTGAAGACAGGAGGAGAAGGGGACAACAGAAGATGCAATGGTTGTAAGGCACGGACATGGTCGTATGGCATGATTCAATGGACATGAGTCTGAGCAAACACTGGGATGTAGTGAAGGACTGGAAAGCTTGGCATATTGCTGTTAATGGTGTTTCAGAGTCAGACATGACTGAATGACTGGACAATAACATAGGCTCCATGGTAGGGGTAATGGTGACCTACCAAAAGGACCTTTGCCAGCACACCATGCCTCCCAGGACAGCTGCTGCCAGTGCCATTGACCACGAGGCAGGCCAAGGGCACACCACACCTCTGCTAGAGGCTCCTAGACATTCAGAGGCAAATCTGTCTCAGTCTCTTGTGTGGTCACTGCTCCTTTCTCCTGGGTCCTGTTGTGCACAAGGTTTTTTTGTGCCCACCAAGAGTCTGTTTCCCCAGTCCTGTGGAAGTTCTGTAATCAAATCCCGCTGACTTTCAAAGTCAGATTCTCTGGGGATTTCCAGTCCCTTTGCCAGATCCTCAGATTGGGAAGTTTGTTGTGGGGCCCAGAACTTTCACAACAGTGTGAGAACTTCTTTGGTATAATTGTTCTCCAGTTTTTGGATTGCCTACCTCACAGCTCTATGGTGGGGCTAATGGTAACTTCCTCCAAGAAAATTTATGCCAAAAACCACACCTCCCAGAACTGCTACCAGTGCCCCTGTCCCTGTGGCAGGCCACTGTTGACCCATGATTCCACAGGAGAACCTCAATCACTCACAGGCGGGTCTGGTTCAGTCACTTGTGGGAGTCACTGCTTATTTCCCTGTGTCCTGGTGCACACAAGATTTTATTTTGTTGAGTCTCTGGCAGGTATGAGGTTTGATTTTAAACATAATTGCTCCCCTCTTACCATCTTCTTGTGGCTTCTTCTTTGTTTCTGGAGATGGGGTATCTTGTTTTTGGTGGGTTCCAACATCTTCCTATCGATGGTTGTTTGTCAGTTAGTTGCAATTTTGATGTTCTCACAAGAGATGAGTTAATGTCCTTCTACTCTACCATCTTGCTTTGTATGTGTCTCAAGGTCTGTAAACAGATTAAGCACTCTAACCAAAAGACACAGACTGGCTGAATGGATACAAAAATAAGACCCATAAATGCTGTCTACAAGAGACTCACTTTAGACCTAAAGACATATACAGACTGAAAGTGAGGGGATGGAAAAAGATATTCCATGCAAATGGAAATCAAAGGAAAGCTAGAGTAGCATTTCTCATATCAGACAAAATAGACCTTAAAATAAAGAATATAACAAAAGTCAAGTACACTACACAATGATCAAGGGATTAATCAAAGAGGACATAACAATTGTAAATAATTATGCAACCAACATTGGAGCACCCCAATACATAAGGCAAACACTAACAGACATAAAAGGAGAAATCAACAGCAATAGAATGACAGCAGAGGGCTTTAACACCCCACTTATACAAATGGACAAGTCATCCAGACAGAAAATTAATAAGGAAATACAAGCCTTAAATGACACATTAGACCGGAAGGACCTAATTGATATATTAAAAGGACATTCCATCCAAAAGCAGCAGTATACACTTTTTTCTCAAGTTGTACACGGAACGTTCTCCAGGATAGACTACATCTTGAGTCATAAATAAAGCCTCAGCAAATTTAGCAAAATTGAAATCATATCAAGCATCTTTTCTAACCAAAGGCTATGAGATTAGATATCAATTATAGGGGAAAAGCTGTAAAAAAAAAAAACACATGCAATTTAAACAATACACTTCTAAACAAGCAACAGGTTACTGACGGAATCAAAGAGGAAATAAAGTATCTAGAAACAAATGACAACAAAAACATAACAATCCAAAACCTATGGGATGCTGCAAAAGCAGTTCTAAGAGGGAAGTTTATAGCAATATAGTCTGAACTCAAGAAACAATAAAAATATCCAATGGACAATATAACCTTTACATGTAAAGTGACTAGAAAAAGAAGAACAAAATATATCAAAGTTAGTATAAGGAAAAAATCACAAAGATCATAGCAGAAATAAAAAATAAATGAAGGAAATAATAGCAAAGATCAATAAAACTGAAAGGTTGTTCTTTGAGAAGATAAAATTGACAAACCATTAGCCAGACTCATCAAGAAAAAAATGAAGAAGATTCAGTTCAGCAAAGTCAGAAATGAAAAAGGAGAAGTTACAACAGACAACACAGAAATACAAAGGATAAAAAGATTACTACCAGTAACTATATGCCAATAAAATGGACAACCTGGAAAAAATAGAAAAATTATTAGAAAAGTACAACCTTCAAAGATTGAATCAGGAAGAAATAGAAATTATGAACAGACTAATCACAAGCACTGAAATCCAAACTGTGATCAGAGATCTAGAAAAAGAAAAAGAAAAAACACAAAAGCCCAAGGCCAGATGGCTTCACAGGTAAATTTTACAAAATGTTTAGAGAAGAGCTAAACCTTATCCTTCTCAAACTCTTCCAAAAACACTGCAGAGGGAGGAACACTCACAAACTCATTTTACAAGGCCACCATCTCCCTGATAACATAGACAAAGATACACACACCATAGAAAATTACAGGCCAATATCCATGATGAACATAGATGAAAAAACTCCTCAAAAAATACTGGCAAGTAGAAGCCAACAATATATTAAAAGATTTTATATGATGATTAAGTGACGTTTATCCCAGAAATGAAAGGATTCTTCACTATGCACAAATCAATCAGTGTGATACACCATATTAACAAATTAAAAGATGAAAATTATATGATAATCTCAATAGATGCAGAAAATGCTTTCAATAAAATTCAACACCGGTTTACAATAAAAACTCTTCAGAAAATGGGCATATAAGGAACCTACCTCAACACAACAAAGGCCACATAGGACAAACCCACAGAAAACATCATCCTCAATGGTGTAAAACTGAAAGCAGTTACTCTAAAGTCAGGAAAAAGACAGGGGTGTCCACTCTTACCACTATCATTCAACAAAGATTTGAAAGTCCTAGCCATGACAATCAGAAGAAAAAGAAATAAAAGGAGTCCAGATTGCAAAAGAAGAAGTAAAACTCTCACTGCAGACAACATTATACTATACATGACTGTGCATGCATGCTCAGTCAATTCAGTCATGTCCAACTCTTTGTGACCCTATGGGCTGTAGCCTGCTGCCAGGCTCCTCTGTCTATGGGATTCTCCAGGCAAGAATACTGGATCAGGTTGCATGCCCTCCTCATGGGGATTTTCCCAACCCAGGGATTGAACCCACATCTCCTGCATTGTAGATGGATTCTTTCACCACTGAGCCACTGAGGAAGCCTGACACTATGCATAAAAAACTCTAAAGATACCATCAGAAATTACTAAATCTAATCAATGAATCAATAAATTAGTAAAGTCATGGGGTATAGAAATCAATACACAGAAATCCCTTGCATTCCTATACAGTAACAGAAAAAAATAATCATAAAGAGAAATTAAGGAAACAACCCCATTCACCATTGCAACAAAAAGAATAAAATATCTAAGAATAGACCTACCTAAAGAGACAAAAGACCTGTATGCAGAAATCTATGACACTGACTAAAGAAATAAATCAAAGATGGCACAAATGGAGAAATATATTATGTTCTTGGGATGAAAGAGTCAATATTGTGAAAATGACTATACTGCCCAAAGCAATCTACAGGTTCGGTGCAATGCCTTTCAAATTACTACTGGCGTTTTTCACAGAAATGTAACAAAAAATTTCACAATTCATATGGAAACACAAAAGACCCTGAATAGTCAAAGCAATCTTGAGAATGAAAAACAGAGCTAGAGGAATCAAGCTTTCTTCAGACTCTACTACAAAGCTACAGTCATCAAGACAGTATGGAACTGGCATAAAAACAGAAATATAGATCAATTGATCAAGATAGAAAGTCCGGGGAAAAAACCACACACCTATTGCCACCTTATCTTTGACAGTGGAGGCAAGAATATACAATGGAGAAAAGACAGTTTCTTCGAGAAGTGGTGCTGGGGAAACTGGACAGCTATGTGTAAAAGAATGAAAATAGAACACTTCCCAACACCATAAACAAAACTAAACTCAAATTGGATTAGAAACCTAAATATAAGGCCAGAAACTATAAAAGTCTTATACTGCAATATAGGCAGTACACTCTTTGACATACATCACATCAAGATCCTCTCTGATCCACCTCTTAAAGTAATGGAAATAAAACCAGCAATAAACAAATGGGACCTAATTAAACTTGAGCTTTTGTATAGCAAAAGAAACTACAAACAAGATGAAAAGACAACCTTCAGAATGGGAGAAAATAATTGTAAATGAAGCAATTGACAAAAGATTAATCTCCAAAATATACAAGCAGCTCATGCACCTCAATATCAGAAGAACAAACAACCCAATAAAAAAAAATGGGCAGAAGGCCTAAACAGATATTTCTTCAAAGAAGACATACAGAAGGCCAATAAACATACAACAAAAATGCTCAAAATCACTCATTATTAGAGAAATGTAAATCAAATCTACAATGAGGCTTCACCTCATATCAGTCAGAATGACCATCATCAAAAGGGAACCTTCTTGCACTGTTGGTGGGAATATAAGTTGATACGGCCACTATGAAGAACTAACACATATATATGGAATTTAGAACAATATAGAGATATCTTAACAAACTAGGAGTAAAACTACCGTCTGACCCAGCAAACTCAATCCTGGGTATATACTCTAAGAAACCATAATTCAAAAAGACACATGTACCCCAATGTTCATTGCAGCACTATTTACAATAGCCAGGACATAGATGCAACCTAGATGTCCATTGACGGATAAATGGAAAAAGAATTTGTGGTACATATATACAATGGAATATTACTCAGGCATAAAAAGGAATTAATTTGAGTCAGTTGTTGCAAGGTGAATGAACCTAGAGCCTTTTATACAGAGTGAATAAGTCAGAAAGAGAAAACAAATATCGTATATTAATGCATATATATGGAATCCAGAAAAATGGTACTGATGAATCTATTTGCAGGGCAGGAATAGGGATGCTCATATAAAGAACAGACTTGTGGACACAGCAGGAGGAGAGGGTGAGATTAGTTGAGAGAGTAGCATTGAAACATATACATTCAGTTCAGTCACTCAGTCGTGTCTGACTCTGTGACCCCATGGACTGCAGCACTCCAGGCCTCCCTGTCCATTACTAACTCCTGGAGTTTACACAAACTCATGTCCATTGAGTTGGTAATGCCATCGGACCATCTCATCCTCTGTCATCCCCTTCTCCTCCCACCTTCAATCTTTCCAAGCATCAGGGTCTTTTCAAATGAGTCAGCTCTCCGCATCAGGTGGTCAAAGTATTGGAGTTTCAGCTTCAGCATCAGTCCTTCCAATGAATATTCAGGACTGATTTCCTTTAGGATGGACTGGTTGGATCTCCTTACCATATGTATAGATACCATACATATATACTATATATGTATAGATACCATAGATAATGGGAAGTTGCTGTATAACACGGGGAGCTCAACCCTGGTCTGGTGCTCTGTGACAATCTAGAGAATGGGATGAGGTAGGGGGGTAGGAGAGAGATTCAAGAGGGAGGGGACATATGTATACCTATGACTGATTCATGTTGATGTATGGCAGAAACCAACACAACATTGAAAAGCAATTATCCTCCAATTAAAAATAAATTTTAAAAAAGGTAAAAAGACAGTTTCTATGAAAGAATTTTTTTTAAAAAAAGAAGAGGAAATATAATGGATTTTTTTTTCAGGCTGAAGTAAAAATGATATGAGATGGAAACTGAGATCTATGCAAAGGAATGAAGAGTGTCAGAAATGGCAAATACAGGACTTCTCTGGTGGTACAGTGGGTAAGAATTTGCCTGCCAATGCAGGGGACATGAGTTTGATCCCTAGTCCAGGATGATTTCACATATCTCAGAGCAACTAAGCCTGTGTGCCACAACTACTGAAGTCTGTGCACCTAGAGCCTATGATCCACGAAAGAAGCAACTGCAATGAGAAGCCTGTACACCACAGCTAGAGAGTAGCCCCCATTCTCTGCAACTAGAGAAAACCTTTATGCAGCAAGAAAGATCCAGTGCAGCCAAAAATAAATAAAATGATAAATAAATATAGCAGTATGTACATGTCAAAAACATTTTAAAAAGGAAATTGCAAATACATAGGTAAATATATTTTATGCCCAATATTTTCCATTTGATCCTTTGAAAGTTACCTTATTTTTTCATATTACTAGTTTGTTACCATAGCTCCTTATATATATATTTACCTTGCATATTTTAAATTATCAGTCCATCTCTTCTAATAATTCTGCATTGGATGGTATATGTTGTCCATTTTGTTGTCTTTTTCTTTGAGAGTCACCCATTCTTATCAAGTCTAGGTATGCCAATTCCTGTGTCCTGGAACTGTCAGCTACTGCATCTAATCAATGTATATCAAGGAAGGGCCAAAAGCCAGGTCTACTCTAGTCCTAGTGAAGAGCCCCAAACACAACAGAATTATGGTTATTCCTCTATCCTGGCTCCCCATGAGGCAATTCCTCTGGTCAGTCACTTTGTGTTGCAATCCATCAGATCTAAGAGTTTGGAGGGAGAGAGACTGAGCAATGAATGCAAACAAGCAACTGTTTCATGTATCCCTATGCTATTATTGGGGATAGATGAGCCTGCTGACACAGGCAATTTGGGCTATTGCAGCTGATTTCCGCAATGAATAAGGCAAGTAGAAATTATAAAAAGGTAACACATAGGAGAGGAAGGGGTAGAGCTCAAAAGTTTTCTTGTGGCCTATCCTATCACTGATGCCTCTGGCCATCCCCTACAACCATCCGAATTTTACACAAACCAGTTCAAGGCAGCTTTCAGTATCCCCAGGCATTTCTCACAGTGTTACTGTTGTTGTGGTTGCTGCTATAGTTCATAGAATCTGATTTCCTCTGTCTTCTGTCTTCTCCAGAGTTCATTTAGGGGAGGAAGCACCAACTCATTGGTTAAGAACTACAAATATAGCTCTTTTTAGGTGTTTACTCTGTACATAGAACTTTACTTGAATTATCTCAGTTAATCCTCTCAATATTACTATGCAGCACATACTATTATTATACCCATTATACAGAGGAGGAAACTGTAGCACAAAGACACTAAGCAACTTGCACAGGATCACACAGCTGTATGAGATGGAGCCAAAATTCAAACTGGTTTTATTTCAAAGGTCTTTGTTCACCACTGGAAACACAGTGATTAGCATATTGTAGGTGCTCAAAAATATTTGTTGAATATGTGTCAAATAATGAATAAATGGATGGATGGGTAGAATTACACCTCCAGCTTCCCCAGCAGTCTTAATCCTCCATGTGTTTCTGTTTTATTGCCTTCTTGTGCTCCTGCTTAGCCACTAAGTTGTGTCTAACTCTTTATGACCCCATGGACTGTAGCCTGCCAGGCTCCTCTGTCCACGGGATTCTCCAGGCAAGAATACTAGAGTGGGGTGCCATTTCCTTCCCCAGAGGATCTTCCTGACTCAGGGATTGAACCTGGGTCTCCTGCATTGCAGGCAGATTCTTTACTGTCTAAGCTACCAGTGAAGCCCCTTCAGTTCAGTTCAGTCGTTCAGCCGTGTCCGACTCTCTGTGACCCCATGAATCGCAGCGCACCAGGCCTCCCTGTCCATCACCAACTCCCGGAGTCTACCCAAACCCATACCCATCGAGTTGGTGATGCCATCCAGCCATCTCATCCTCTGTCGTCCCCTTCTCCTCCTGCCCCCAATCCCTCCCAGCATCAGGGTCTTTTCCAATGAGTCAACTCTTCACATGAGGTGGCCAAAGTACTGGAGTTTCAGCTTCAGTGTCAGTCCTTCCAATGTACATCCAGGAGTGATCTCCTTTAGGATGGATTGGTTGGATCTCCTTGAAGTCCAAGGGACTCTCAAGAGTCTTCTCCAACACCACAGTTCAAAAGCATCAATTTTTCTGTGCTCAGCTTTCGTCACAGTCCAATTCTCACATCCATACATGACTACTGCAAAAACCATAGCCTTGACCAAATGGACCTTTGTTGGCAAAGTAATGTCTCTGATTTTTAATATGCTATCTAGGTTGGTCATAACCTTCCTTCCAAGGAGTAAGCGTCTTTTAATTTCATGGCTGCAGTCACCATCTGCAGTGGTTTTGGAGCCCCAAAAAATAAAGTCTGACACTGTTTCCACTGTCTCCCCATCTATTTCCCATGAGGTGATGGGACTAGATGCCATGATCTTAGTTTTCTGAATGTTAAGCTTTAAGCCAACTTTTTCACTCTCATCTTTCACTTTCATCAAGAGGCTTTTTAGTTCCTCTTCACTTTGAAGCCCCTTAGAGTCTCTCAAATATACTATAGAGCGAGTCTATGTAACCTTTATAGAGTGACACATTCTACTTTCCTTTCAGCCTTTACCATTTGAAGAAGCATATTTGTACTTCTAACAAAAAGAAACAATTGTCTTTTGAGTTTTCTGAGTAAGCATAGGTGAAACACCTTTCTCATTAACAGAGTTCTATCAAGAAAACTCACTTGTTTGCCATCTGCAAATTCCTGGTGGAGGTAGGTCCTTCAAAAGAGAGAACATAAATGGCCATCAAACATGGAAAGATGCTCAGTCTCTCCAACTATGAATGAAATATATATAAAAACAACACCAAAATGCCATTTCTCAAACTTACAAAATTTAAAGGATTTAAACAGACAGTATTAGAAAGGGTTCTAGGAAACAAGTTCTCTTATACACTGGTTGTTGTTCAGTTGCTCAGTCGTGTCCAACTCTGCAATTCCATGGACTGCAGCACGCCAGGCTTCCAAGTCCTTCTCCATCTCTTGGAGCTTGCTCAAACTCATATCCATTGAGTTGGTGATGCCATCCAACCATCTTGTCCTCTGTCATCCCCTTCTCCTTCTGCCTTCAATCTTACCCAGCATCAGGGTCTTTTATAATGAGTCAGCTCTTCGCATCAAGTGGCTGAAGTTTTGGATCCTCAGCTTCAGCATTAGTCCTTCCAATGAATATGGTAGGAGTTTAAGTTGATACACCCTTTTTGAAAGGAAATTTAACAAAATCTATCAACATTCAAATATGTAGATATTTTGACCTAAGGTATCCATTTCTAGGAATTTATGCTAAAAAAAAAAAGCTTAACTTGTGCAAGCACATTTGTTGTAGCATAATTCATATAGAAAAAAAACAAAATGAATGAAATTTCTATCAGTGGGGGAATGATTAGTTAGATTATGACAGTGGAATACTATGGAGCAACATAATAAGGGAAATATATTCATATTTACATGGGGAAGTAACTTGATATATGGCTAAATATATTGCTAAATGAAGAACAGAAAAATATACAAAATATCATCTGATTATTGTAAACCAAAATAGTTTAAATATCTGAATATATATATATATAAAGGAAAGTGAAAGTGTTAGTTGCTCAATCGTGTCCAGCTCTTTTGTGACTCCATGGACTGTAGTCCACTAGGCTCCTCTGTCCATGGGATTTCCCAGGCAAGAATACTGGAGTGGGTAGCCTTTCCCTTCTCCTCCAAGGGATCTTCCCAATCCAGGGATCAAACCTGGGTTTCCCTGGCATAGCAGGCAAATTCTTTACTGTCCGAGCCACCAGGGAAGCCTGAATATATATACATATATATACAAATATTAAAAGTGAATTTATACCAATCTGTTCATAATGGTTACTTTGGCCGAGTGGGATTAAACAGAGAACAGACTGATAGTTTGCCAAAGGTAGGAAGTGAGGAGGCAGAGGGAACTGGTTGAATTCTATCAAAAGTTCCAAACTTTCAGCTATAAGTTGTGGGGATGTCATGTATAGCTAGGAGAAGGCATTGGAAACCCACTCCAGTACTCTTGCCTGGAAAATCCCATGGATGGAGGAGCCTGGTAGGCTGCAGTCAATGGGGTCGCACAGATTTGGACACGACTGAAGCGACAGCAGCAGCAGCAGCATGTATAGCTGGTGACTATAGTTAACAATACAGGATCGTATACTTGAAAGTTGCTGAGAGAATAGATTTTTATAAAACTGCCATATGACCCAGCAATACCACTTCTGGGCATACACACTGAGGAAACCAGATCTGAAAGAGACACGTGCACCCCAATGTTCATCGCAGCACTGTTTATAACAGCTAGGACATGGAAGCAACCTAGATGCCCATCAGCAGACGAATGGATAAGGAAGCTGTGGTACATATACACCATGGAATATTACTCAGCCGTTAAAAAGAATTCATTTGAATCAGTTCTAATGAGATGGATGAAACTGGAGCCCGTTATACAGAGTGAAGTAAGCCAGAAAGATAAAGAACATTACAGCATACTAACACATATATATGGAATTTAGAAAGATGGTAATGATAACCCTATAAGTAAAACAGAAAAAAAGACACAGATGTACAGAACAGACTTTTGGACTCTGTGGGAGAAGGCAAGGGTGGGATGTTTCAAGAGAACAGCATGTATATTATCTATAGTGAAACAGATCAGCAGCCCAGGTGGGATGCATGAGACAAGTGCTCGGGCCTGGGGCACTGGGAAGACCCAGAGGAATCGGGTAGAGAAGGAGGTGGGAGGG